>NC_064303.1:26348954-26390154 GCF_023373825.1 Bactrocera dorsalis | reverse complement strand
TCACAATGTCTCAGGCAGTTTGTCTTCGCTCTTTATAAAATCTACCTTACCAACAGCCCACTTTCGCTGAGTTCTTTATAATCTTAACAGATATGTAGGCGCTGCCGTTGCCGCTTTTGTTCCAGAAAGACCTTTTAGAAAGCTTGAGCAAACAGTTGCCGGAAACAGTTGGCAAGGGTTTGTCTTTGCTCCACAACGTCCGTTTCTTTGCTTACTTGTTTGTTGGATTTGAAAAATGTCCGGATAAGTGTTTGTTAGCAGCAGTGGTGTGAGATGACAAGGGTTGGTGGCAGCAAATTGTTAAAGGGTGCCTGTTTTAGACAGTAAGGTTAGACGTTTTTTGAAAAAAATAGCTATAATATCAAGATAAGCGACTTACTTTTCAAAAATAAATAAAATTTTCCATAAATGGGTGGGTACAGCTGTAATTGGATGCACGCGGATGGACACATTCGGATTTTCTTTGATACTTTGCTCCACAGCAACAATAGCGTTGTCGGTGCTAGAATAAACGTGTTGTGAAACCGATTCATAGTAGCTCGGAATAGCGATTCCGCTGAGTAATTATATCGACTTAATATTGGGCGAAGTACGATAACCGAAATATCATTTTGGTAAAAAATGTTCACACTTTAAAAACATTGTTCCGGAATAAGACTGTTCATTTTTAAATGGCAAGAGAAAAATGAGCTGTCAAAACGACCTCCTAAAAAAAGTATCAAATAATTGAAAATCACACGTCTAAAAAACACCCGTTATAAAGATTCATCGTCCACATTTGTTGGAGACACATGCTATGTAATAAACCGCAATGGGTTCAAGTGCATCTTTTACAAATCTTTTTGCGATTCCCGTGCAAGTTGCAGGCCTAGTCACAGACACATTCAAGTAATTTCACCCTTATACGTGTATCTGTAACTCCAACTCCGTTTAAACTAATGGCCTAAAAGTCGCACGAGCAAACAGGAAATTGCAGGGAACAAACTCAATAAAGCATCTACGTTCTGCAACAGTACTACTTGCAACAGATGCAGGATGTTGCACAGAAACCATATAAAGTATCGTAAATATGTGTTGAACAGAAATACTGAATAAGGCGGAGCTAAGTTCGAGCGAAATTCAGCATTAGATAGTATTACTGCATTTATAATCAGCTGATCTCGACATGAAGGAATGGATAAGAATTTCAATGCTAATCGCGATTTTCGTCTTCGGAGTAATTTATTTTCTTGTGAATTTAAGTAAACAAAATGCTAATCCAAGTTTCTACCTTGAACTAAAATATACCCAAATTCCTGGTAGGAGTTTATTTTGAAGGTTCCAATCGACCGATTTCGTAAACATACACATAGGACTTATCACAATGATATGAGTAGCAATCCCACGACCTGAATAAAGAATAACAAATATTTTTCTTTTAAAGTGTTGCTATTCTTCTAATTTTTCATCAAAGAAATTCTAACAAGTTTTATAATCGTAAATTCGAAGTATCTTTGCGAAATAAAATTCAATAAACCAGTTTGAAAGAAGCTGTTGTTAAAAACGCTTTACCTTAAAATATCGGACAAAATAAGTAATTTAGTCCATTAAGAGCAAGACTGTAGAAGATAACATTCAAACAGACTTCAAGACAACAGGTTTGAACTTCAGATATACTTGTATATTATTAAACTTCTTTTCATGATTACTATTAATCCATTCGCATGCCTCCTTAAATAAGATATACTCAACGAAGGAGCTTCGATTCTGTGGGTATTAGAATAGTGGAAACATAACATGAAAAATTATATTGATACTGATTTTAGTCGTTTGTATAAGTACGACTATTTTGATGAAAACTGTTTCTCAGCCTTACTCTTGAGTTTTGTATGAATGCCCTTTAGTAGGGACAAAAAATAAATTTTACCCTATCTAATATGTTGCATGAGCATAACAACAAACGTCAAACGGAAACATATAACTTTTTCTCTCCCCTTTCTCTGCATGCAAGTAGAAGTCGGAAAATAAAAAAGTTAAATTACAAATTGTCTTTGGTATTGGTTTTGGAGACGGAATTAAACTGAAACCAAGAAGATGTAATTACTATAGTGGTTGAGAAATTGCAAAGGCATAGGAAACAGTAAAAGCTCTGCTCAGTCGACTTCGTGGGTTTTCCCGCTCCACCAATACCGTAATTTTTAAACTCCTTTGTCCTATGCTCCTTATCCGGATTGTTTCAAGAAAAGGGGTTCGGAGATTACATTGTCATCAATGATAATGCTGCTGATGAAGACGATGTTGCTGATGATGACACTCTTGAATCAGGGAATCAGATACAAAAAGGCAAGGAAAATACAGTGTGCGTGGTGAGTGTAACAGCGCCGACAGTAATTGCAAAGTTGCGCAGCCCATTGAGTTTGAGTTTTTTAAACTTATGTTGATACCAAGGAAGCAATAATGTGCTAGTGCGAGAGGTTAGGTGGCACTCGCAGACTCCGTTATGTGTTTGTGACTTTTCTTTATTGACATTGAGATACATATGTAGTTAGTGCTGTGGAAATAAAGTAATAAGAAATGTTAATGTTCTGATAGACTTGAAGTGTACATCTATAAGCTTTGAGCATGAAAATTAGGAACCGTAATCCGTATTATTAGTATTTAGTCTGACTTCGATTCTGTAGATTCTGATCTGACGAATCCTTATACAAAATCTTACAAATCAGACGAGCTTCAGAATAGATAGAAAAAACACCTAAATACACAGTATAGGCTCACAAGTAGGCAAAACATATAGTTTATATTTTTCGTCCGGCGAACCAAACAACAGTTACAGTTAATTTAAATTTAATGCGAAAGGTTTTTTATTATTCGAATGATCCATTGAGCCTAATTTTCGATGACTCGTTCAAGCATTTCTGGCTGGCCTGAAACGAAGCGAGACTGTCCGCATAGACTTTACATATCCCCACGAGCTCACTGAAGTGTTCCCTAAAAAAATCCATTAATTGATGCGATATGTTGGAATTAACGGCGTCTTGTTGAAATCTAATCTCGTTGAGATCACAAGCTTCAATTTCAGGCATCAAATAGTCGGTTTGGTCGAATATTATCCAACAATGACTTTACAGAACGTGAATGTTTGTAATAAAATTGACCGATTTGTAAACATTGTTCAGGTGTAGGTCTTTCCATGATGAAATGTCACGCAATATTTAACAAAAACAAGTAAGGAAGGGCTAATTTCAGGTGCAATCTAACATTTTATACTCTAGCAACTTGCAAAAATTAAAGACGGGGAAATATTTTAAGGTGTAAAACCAATCATATAGAGTACATTCAACCGGATGTTTGAAAATCCTGATTTTAGTTATATAGGTGCCAGGCTAAGCTTTCGTTCACATTTTTTTTAAGCACAAAGATATACTGTTATGAGTAAGACACGCTCTCTTATTTTCATATATTGCGTACTACAAACTGAACGAATCAAGTGGAATTCAAAATTGTGTTATGTGGGAAGTTGGCGTAGTTATTGTCCGATTTCGCTTATTTTCACAAAGAATGCCCCGTGCCCAATTTTGTCAAAATCGGTCAGTCGGCTCCTGAGATCTGGGATTTCAACAAAAAGTGTGCGGTGCCACGCTCATTTTTTAATTCTCACACTGGCTCTCATAAGGGTTTCTCATACCATCCCGTGGGCAAATTTTTACGTCTCTGAAGCATCGCGCTTTTAGTAGCTTTGAACAATACCGTTATATAGGGATTGAATGGGATTATTATCTGATTTCATCCATTTTCACACTGTAGGTAGGTTTTCGTAGTATTCGCGGTGGGCGAATTTGGTTGATGTAGCTTTATCGGTTTAGGAGATATGCACATTATGCTTATTAGAGGGCGTGGTCACGCCTACTTTTTTAAAAACTTTTTCCCACAGGGGCCCCTTCCTACTGCGATCCCCTGTGCCAAATAAAAGTGTTATATCCTAATTAGGTGTTTAGTTATGGCACTTTTTAGGTTTTCGGTTAATGGCGATTTGTGCGCGCTTATCTACGAACTAGAACTGTTTTTACATTAGGAAACCTGCATACCAATTGTCATCAAGATATCTCAAGTTCCAACTTGCACGGACGGACGTCAACCGGATTTCAACTTTTCTCCTCACCCTAATCATTTATATGTACATATATATATATATATATATATATCGATTAGTTTTAGGTGATACGTATTACCTTTACGTGAAAAACCTATAACACTCTGTAGCAAGTGGTTGCAAGTGTATAAAAAGTGGATACATCTAGATCACCCATTATTTATAATATTATAAGTTTGATCTAAAATGTAAAATTTTGATCAGAACTCGTACTTAGCTTCGAAATAAACATTGAATCAACAAAGGCACAACATTAGTTATACCCTTAACTGGGTAAATTAAGAATACTGCGAAGTTATACACTCAGAGAAAATGCGACGACGCAAACCCTATAAAATATATGTATATGTACATATGTATGGACATGGTGAGATGAGACGATTTGGCAATGTATTTATGTGTCAGTTTTTAAGATATCGTTCTGAAATGTCGCACACATCCTTTTCTCGGTAATCTGCTAATTTATTTGAACCGACAATATCGTTGCCACCCAAACTGATTTATCCAAATCAAGATAAACACCTCTTTGCTCGTTTACTTAAAATAACGTGGCTGAAAAGAACTAACGAAACGTCTCATTGGTTTTATCGAAATTTTTAACCGGTAATTGAATGATCGGCATCAAAGTCTTCAACATCTGCTTCTGAAAAATAGTCTTTCTTCTGAAAAAACGTGGGAGTTATGACGATTCTAAGAGATTTCGGACAATCTAGAGTTTTACAGTCTGTCAAGTAAGAGCGTGGTCGGGATAATTTATAAAAAAAAAAATATTTTATGAAACTTTCATATTTATATATACATTGTACACATTACAAACAATGATGCAATTTGGTCAATAATGTGTCCAGTCACCATCGGCATCGATAATTGCCTGGCATCTCCGAGGCATGCTTTCTACTAATTTTACGGTGTATTCCAATGGCGAGGATCTAAGCCTGACGAATTTCGTAAAACAACTGCTTCAAAGTGTATGTGCGTCTTCCACGAAGCACATTTTCAATAGGGTTTGCATCAGGCGACTGCGACGGCCAATCCAATATAACGATGCCAGATTGAGTTTTCCACTGAGGACAGAGCCTGCTGCGGTGTTTAGGAGCGTTGCCCTCCTGCAGAATCCAATCTTCATTTTTTTTTTTGATGAACCATCGTTTGGCAGATAGCACTAAAGCCTTTTTGTAGATTTTTATTATTTTTCGGCATTTGGGTTGTCAGAAAAGAGGTAGAAAGTGGCAAATCCCTGCTTTTAGAAGCAGCCCCAAAGATACGCCTTTATTCCATGTTTTACGGTCCGCTGAACAAGCTAATTGGTGGAAGTTGACCAGGCTCGCGTGAGGACAAAACGTGTCTATACAGAACATTCATCAGTAAAAATGACATTTTCAAAATCTCTATCAATTTTCGCATGCGCCCAAGCGAGTTGCTTCGTCACAAGTTTTTCAATCAACAGAAGCTTCTTCATTGTGTTGCGCCATTTCAGATCATGAGTATGAAGAAGGGTTCGGAAAGTTTTGTAGGATATATCTAAACCTTTTGCCATTAATTTTGCTTGTCCTTGTCGCAGTGTTAAAGCAGGATTTTGCAAAAACAAATTCACTATACTTTTTACATCTTTCTGTTCACTTTTCCTATCGAACCACGTTCTGGTAAATCATCGACATTTTTAGCGACTTTATTTGGTGCAAAGGAACACAGCTTCGTAGCGCGACGCGTACTTAGCGCTCATGGTATATAACGTAATTTCTTTCAAAAGATCAACGACAACTGAGCCTTTGTTAACAATGCATCAAGAACAGAGCTTCCTTCTATCGGCTCGCAAAGGAATTAGAGCGAAATCTTTCATTAACTGTCGGTAAAGTCGACCACGCTCTTACTTGACAGACTGTATATATGTATGTACAATAGAGCTGGTCCAATTGTCTTTATTTCCACTATCATTGTTAAGAACATATTAGAGGACAGTTCTGAAAAATTATATACTCTAACGTTCTTAAATAAAGATAATACATTGGAAAATAAAGATTCCGAATAATATGTTGTATGGGAGACATATGTATTTTATGGTTGCCGATTCGGATGGCTTCAACACATAAATAGCACAATATTCACCTTTGCATTAAACTTCATTCGGATACTTCAAAAAATTTATTAATAAACTAGAGGACCCGTCCACGCTTCACTGTGGCTGATACATAGATAATAACGGGTGATTTTTTTGAGGTTAGGATTTTCATGCATTAGTATTTGACAGATCACGTGGGATTTCAGACATGGTGTCAAAGAGAAAGATGCTCAGTATGCTTTGACATTTCATCATGAATAGACTTACTAACGAGCAACGCTTGTTGCAAATCATTGAATTTTATTACCAAAATCAGTGTTCGGTTCGAAATGTGTTTCGCGCTTTACGTCCGATTTATGGTCTACATAATCGACCAAGTGAGCAAACAATTAATGCGATTGTGACCAAGTTTCGCACTCAGTTTACTTTATTGGACATTAAACCAACCACACGAATGCGTACAGTGCGTACAGAAGAGAATATTGCGTCTGTTTCTGAGAGTGTGGCTGAAGACCGTGAAATGTCGATTCGTCGCCGTTCGCAGCAATTGGGTTTGTGTTATTCGACCACATGGAAGATTTTACGCAAAGATCTTGGTGTAAAACCGTATAAAATACAGCTCGTGCAAGAACTGAAGCCGAACGATCTGCCACAACGTCGAATTTTCAGTGAATGGGCTCTAGAAAAGTTGGCAGAAAATCCGCTTTTTAATCGACAAATTTTGTTCAGCGATGAGGCCCATTTCTGGTTGAATGGCTACGTAAATAAGCAAAATTGCCGCATTTGGGGTGAAGAGCAACCAAAAGCCGTTCAAGAACTGCCCATGCATCCCGAAAAATGCACTGTTTGGTGTGGTTTGTACGCTGGTGGAATCATTGGACCGTATTTTTTCAAAGATGCTGTTGGACGCAACGTTACGGTGAATGGCGATCGCTATCGTTCGATGCTAACAAACTTTTGTTGCCAAAAATGGAAGAACTGAACTTGGTTGACATGTGGTTTCAACAAGATGGCGCTACATGCCACACAGCTCGCGATTCTATGGCCATTTTGAGGGAAAACTTCGGACAACAATTCATCTCAAGAAATGGACCCGTAAGTTGGCCACCAAGATCATGCGATTTAACGCCTTTAGACTATTTTTTGTGGGGCTACGTCAAGTCTAAAGTCTACAGAAATAAGCCAGCAACTATTCCAGCTTTGGAAGACAACATTTCCGAAGAAATTCGGGCTATTCCGGCCGAAATGCTCGAAAAAGTTGCCCAAAATTGGACTTTCCGAATGGACCACCTAAGACGCAGCCGCGGTCAACATTTAAATGAAATTATCTTCAAAAAGTAAATGTCATGAACCAATCTAACGTTTCAAATAAAGAACCGATGAGATTTTGCAAATTTTATGCGTTTTTTTTTTTAAAAAAAGTTATCAAGCTCTTAAAAAATCACCCTATATATGATTTCTATTAGTTATATTATGTTAATGAGATATAGCATTTTTGTGAAGCAACTTGTGTTAGTTTACAAAAAATGGATCATAAAACATTTCGTGTGTCAATAAAGCATTGTTTTTTTGGGGAAAATACTGTTGAATTTGGGCTCAGGGAAATCCACCGCTGAAAAGACATTTGCTAAGCTGGAAACAGGCGAAATAAACAAAGTAGGCGGCTCGCAAGTTCATAATCCAATAAAAACAACGAATAACTGATTCTGAGAAGTGTTTAAGTGCTCTCTAATCGGAATAAAGTGGGTAATAGAAACATAGCTCCATCATTTCCCACTGGAGTCCAATCGAGAGTAATTCTAGTGGACTGCACATGATGAACCGGTTCTCAGGCGTGGAAAAACAAAAAAGTCGGCTGGAAAAAGTTATAACATCAGTCTTTTGGGAATCAACGACTGATTACTGAGCCAGTTATAATCTACTTCACTGCGTATTTGGTTGCAGTTCATTTCTTCTGTTCCAAATACTTAGCAATTGCATTATTTTTTAGAAGCTAAGCTACCTCTCCACCAATTTTCAGCCAAATCGGTTAAGCCGTTCTTGAGTTATAAATGATGTAACTAACAACAACTTTCTTTTATATATATAGATGTGAGGTTTTTTTTATTGTTTTTGCTTTGTTTTTTTTTTTTTGAAGAAATGAAATATTCAAATATGCCTACAAACATGAATTTTGAACAAATGCTTATTTGAAATATAATTTTTGTATTTATGAGTTGTATTAAACTTTGACATAAAGAGCTAAAAGGTATCCTATGTCCTTAGCCTGGTTCTAAGCTACCTCTCCACCAATTTTCAGCCAAATCGGTTAAGCCGTTCTTGAGTTATAAATGATGTAACTAACAACAACTTTCTTTTATATATATAGATTTTATAATACCTAAAAACCTTTAAATTGCTGTCTTGAAACAGGCTTTAGACCCATAGTTGAAATCCCTTAGTAGGAATTCACGAACGAATGTTAAAAGTGTATAATGATTGTCCAGCTTCAACAAGAAGAGTAGAAAGATGGGTTGCGGTATTTAAACGTGGTAATGAAGACGATCCACATGAGCGACGTTATTGGAAGATCGTCGATTGACTGAGAGAGATTTAGTAGAGGCTTTACACATTACTCATTAGGCAGTGTGTGCTATGTTTTAAGTGAAATTTTGGGTTTGGAAAGCTGTGTGTACAATGCGTGCCGCATTCGCTAACAACGGCACAGAAACACATTCGAATGCGACTTTATCAGCAACACTTGAAGCGTTTTAAAAAGGATAAAGTGGACTTTGTGCGCCGATTCATCACAATGGATGAGACTTAGGATCATGACTGGGTTCAAACTATGCAACAGTGTGCGAGGTGCTGTTTTTAGTGCAAAATTAAATACCAGAATCGCCTAACAGATCAGATGCAACGGCTTCCAAACGAGGATCAAGGTAACTAAATAAACATTCTTGGTTTGACAAAAAGTGTACTCTTAATCATAAATATATTTACTGGTATGTACAGATAGCCAAGCGGCTTCGAAATCAAAATTATTTCTTAGAGTTTCATTAAAGATAGCGAAAGAATGTCTTGATCTCCTAGTGAATCTAACATTTTATAACATCCGATTGCATTTGATTCCCACAATGGGTTTCAGGACATAGTGATATTCCAGAGAACTGTATAGATGAACTAGTCAGAGCAGGCACCTCCCTACAATTAGTATCCGAAAAAGAATTTAGATGGCTGTGGTCACTTGTAGATGTTTAATCAACAAACATAGTTTAAATTTAGCTCAGACCCGATGAGTACGAGTATCTATATTGGGAGCAGAAGATGGTTGAGAGAGGACATTATAGAGTCCCGGTGATACCGATGATAGAGAGTTGTATTCACGGACAATTGTTTCATCTGATGCTAGGTCTTTATTTTATGTACTTACGGTTTTGTGAATTAAGCTAATTAACTAAGTTGTAGTCCTCAACTTATTTCCCATAAACATGTTTAATTCTTTGTCTTGACATGAGAAAATTTGCATACATAAAAAACTGTAAGTCTG
Source organism: Bactrocera dorsalis (assembly GCF_023373825.1). Lineage (NCBI taxonomy): Eukaryota > Metazoa > Arthropoda > Insecta > Diptera > Tephritidae > Bactrocera > Bactrocera dorsalis. The sequence continues at coordinate 26,380,437 of NC_064303.1, read as the reverse complement.
AACTGGTTTAAAATTCAATATTTTAAGTAAAAAACATGTGGTATTACAATTAGCCTACAATAATATCGATTATCCTTTTTAAACTGTTATATCGTTGCAGACCAGTTTAAATACATTGCGATCTTTGTATTTGTAAGTGCAAACTAGTGTGGGTCATTTATTTTTAATTTAGTAGATTTAGATTTCTTCTTTTGAATTGCCTAGTTATGTATACTTATATATATATTTATTGTATCACAGGATTCGTTTATAGGAACTGCTCTGAAAATAAATTAAGTTTAAGATTAAAAAAAGAAAGACCTCGATGCATACTGGTAATTTAATGTTCAACGATTTAATTTTTACATGCCCAGTTATCGTGTAAAAATTCATGAGATTCTTCTACGAAATTTATTTTAAAATCTAAAGTGTTTAGGCCTTCTAACCTACACCAAGCTAGACATTCAGAGAACAATTGAATTGCCATTTGTACATCAACAAGCCATTACAGAAAGTTTCAAACATTAGACGTTCGACAGATATTACAAATGTATATAATACCTATAACGAAATCCGATAACGACAACCTTTTCGCCAGTCAGTAAATGGTGTATCAACCAAAGTACACCAGTAGTTACAGCACTAAGAACAGAGGGTACCACCCAAAGTTCCCAATACATCCCAGAATGTTGGATGAAGATCGACGCCAGATTGTCCAGTCTTGCTCTATATTACATACTCGACAATCTGGCGGCAGACACCTTGAGCTTCTTGACGGGTAGCGCTTCTAAACTTAGCACCCCTCAGAAAGATTCAATTTAAACCGAAAGAGACCTTGCGCTCGCATTTGGATACCCCTGTAGAGGAGCTAAGTCAAAAAAGTCTTTCGGTGTATAAAACAGCATAACAATCATATTTCCGGGTAGCTAATTTTATAAAATGAATGTAGATAAATCTGCAGTACACGAAAAGTGCTGCAGATAGTCTAGGGTGACATCGACATCAGCATCATGCAGGTGCCTCGGGCGATAGATGACACCGTTAAAATACTGAGGAGTAGCAATTACGAGGTATGACAATTAAGTAATGAGACTGATTCCAAGAAAACCGTATATTTTAAAACTATTCTACAACTCTGCCATCTCCTTCAAAGTAGTTTCCTTGGGCAGATAAACAGCGATTCCTGCGCGTTTTCCATGATTCGTAACATTTCTGGCACGCTTCGACTGGGAACTCCGCTTGTGCCCTCGCCACGGCCGCCTGGATGTCCGTAATCGACTCAAAATGGGTTCCTTTGACCACCGATTTTGTTTTAGGAAACAAAAAAAGCCACAGGGTGGCATGCCGGGCGAATAAGGCGGCTGTTGCAACACGGCGGTCCCTTTAGAAGCCAAATACTGGGCCACGCTGAGGGCGGTGTGGCACGGCGCGTTGTCGTGAGCGAGCGAGCGATGTCTGGGCGCACCCTGTTGACTCGTTTTCGCAATCTTTCGAGTACTTGGCAATAATAGACTTGATTCACAGTTTTCCCCGGTGGAACGAATTCTTTGCTTTCAATGGCTATCAAAAAAAGCAATAATCATCGTTTTTACCTTCGACTTGCTCATGCGAGCTTTTTTCGGGCGGGGGGCGCGCGGAGACAACCATTGTGAGGTATGGCGTTTGGTTTCCAGGACTAAGAGCACTTTCACCATACACTCTTACAATTTTAGCGTACGTTTCCGAAGCTGTTTCGCCCAATCTGGCGCAATGTCGATGTTCATTTCTCTGTCTATGACGATTGAATAGAGATCCTATTGCCCGACTATTTTGATGTCCGACTAGTAATTACCTGCCTGAAGAACAAAAAACGGCCGAAGTAGTTAAATACGACGGCGAAGAACTGACAAAGTGTATGCATCAGCTTCTTTGTAAGATATGGTCGGATGACAGCATGCCCGATGACTGAAACTTAAGTTTTCTTTGCCCAATCCACAAAAAGGGGTAACCCAAAATCTGCGCCAATTACCGTAGCATAAGCCGCCTTAATATCGCATATAAGGTCTTAACGAGCGTAGTGTATGAAAGGTTGAAGTTCACCGTCATATTATTGGACCTTATCAATGCGGCTTTAGACTTGAAAAATCTACTATAGACCAGATTTTCGCCATTCGATACATCTCGGAAAAGACCCGCGAAAGGAAGATCAACACACACCACCTTTTCGTCGATTTAAAGCCGACTTTGACAGCATGCAATAATACGCCTGACGTTAAGCAACACTAAAAGTTTGTCAGGATCGGGAAGGACCTCTCTGAGCCATTGGAAACCCAGCGACTTTTCAGACAAGGAGACTCCCTCTTTAATCTTTTGCTATAGAAAATAATACGAGTTGCAGAACTAAATAAAGAAGATACAATCTGCTCTAAGATGATATTTAAATCATTGGCCACAAATACCCACCACTTTTGACAGTTGCTACTTACTTTCGAAAATCATTTGCAGGGAAAACTTAAGTATAGTCAATTTCCCGATTAGAAAGTACCTTAATGTTTGTTCACGTAGCTGCATACCACAAGTTAAAAACCGAATTGTGTGCTGATGCAACCACAAATACATAAATTTAAATTATTAACTTCAATGTTAATTGCATTCCTGCTATTTGTTTCGCTTTCGCAAACGTATACAATATGTTCTGTATGTATGTGCGGATGTAAACATACTTTTACTTATGGCTTAAAATGCACATATAAACAAAAATAAATGTATTTGCTTTTATTCCACTCACCTGTACTGGTTGTAGCGATGACGACCAGAAAGGCTATCACGAGTAACATGATAATATCAGTCGTTCTTGCGCTGCCGAGTGGCAGCTGGCGAGGCGTTTTACTCCAACGTTTGGTCGCTGCATAATTAAATGAAGGTTTTCGCCGTTTACTCATTTTCCCAACCGCACGCTTATCATCCATCGGATCGGAAGACATATGTACATAAATAGGTGAGGCGACAAAGAAGCAATGTATTTTTCAATAGCAAATTAACAGCTATTGGTGGATCCACGGAAGACACAATTTATTAGTTAAACGGACGCATAAAGGCTGTAAATAAAAAGTAAATATTTAAGTATGATGTCAGAAAGGTCGCGTTTCATTAAATATGTATAAGGAGTTGTGGATAGCGAACCGCCTTTTTAGATAAGTTAAAAATTTATGCAACCAAATACAGACACACCTGCTTAATTATACTCCCAACACACATACATATGTAAAGATATCTAAAAGCTTGATTGAGACAAAGCTCAAATATTTACATTACGAAAAAAGATTCTTCTGGACTAAAGGTACACGACAAGTCTCTCCTCTAATTCACTCAAGCGACCAGTAAACGTCCTTCCTAATGTAAAATTTATTTAATACCAGCTATAATCTCTCATGTCTTTATTAATGCATTAAAAGCAAAATAAAGTAAGGGTTGTAAAACCAAAGTTGTCACATGTGTGCTAGGATTACAAAGCACACTTATGTGCTTTTGTCATTATTTCGGTGATTTGTGGCACTCTTGTGGAAGGTATGTTGCCGCAGAACATTTGAACTAAAATTCGTGCATAAGGCCAAAATATGATCATCTTTTGAGTTCGTTAGAAATTTCCACTAAACAGAACAAGTTTGAATTATCATACTTCAAAAATAATTGAAATTTTAAATCAAACATTTTGAAACTTATTAATTTTTTATTATAATCAGCACCTGAGAATCCTTTGGAAACTACAAAACATGACATACATTTTAAACAACCCCAGCTACCGTAATCTTATAGTCAATTTTCATAAACAACCCTCTTACCCTCATAAAAATGTTTTTATCTTGATTTTGATCGGTGAGCTAATATAGCACCAATGTGCTATAGTGTTCCGATCATTGCAGTTTCTTCGGAGACTGTAGGGATGCATTGTATTCTATGCCAAATTTCGTGAAGATATATTAATACAAGTGCTTGGGTTCTATCGGTCAGTTCATATGAAAGCTATATACCATAGCGATTTGATCATAACAATTTTTTCATAGATTACAATATTGCCTAAGGCAAATATACGAGGTACAATAATTAAATAATGAGACTGTTTTCCGTAAAAACCATGTATTTGAAAATTATTCTACAACTCTGCCATCCCCTTCAAAGTAATCCCCTTAGGCAGCTATACAGCGATTCCAGCGCGTTTTCCATGCTTCGTAACATTTCTGAAACGCTTCGACTGGGATGTCTGCGAGTACCCTCGCCACGGCCGTCCGGATGTCCGTAATCGACACAACATGGGTTCCTTTGACCACCGATTTTGTTTTAGGACACAAAAAAAGTCACATGGTGACATGTCGGGCAAATAAGGCGGCAATTGCAACACGGCGATCCCTTTAGAGGCCAAATACTGGGACACGGCGCATTGTCGTGATGAAGGATCCATTTACGAGCGATATCTGGGAGCACCCTGTTGACTCGTTTTCGCAATCTTTCGAGTACTTGACAATAGTAGACTTGATTCACAGTTTTTCCCGGTGGAACGAATTCTTTGTGGACAATTTCACGGCTATCAAATAAGGCAATAATCATCGTTTTCACCTTTGACTTGCTCATGTGAGCTTTTTTCGGGCGGGGGCGCGCGGAGACAACCATTGTGAGCTTTGGCGTTTGGTTCCCAGGTCGTATTGGTAAAACCAGCTCTCATCGCTTGCAATAACTCGATTAAGCAGCGTGGGATCGCTTTCCGCTTGTTCTAAACAGTCTTTTGCGACGGTCATTTGATCGTTTCGTTTGACGAGTGACGAGCACTACAAACAGAAGCCTACTCAACTTGACGCAGCAGGCGAACTAAACAAGCTAGAGCGAAGGTACATATATCATTGAGGGGAGAGATGCCGGAAAAAGAGAAAGGGAATTTCGAGGTCACAGGTTGACCACAAGCGCGGCAATAAAATCAGTCTCATTACTTAATTGTCAAACCTCGTAATTGAACGATAGTGGCGGTTCCAACACCTTGGGACCTTGGTACAAAAAGAACGTGTGCAAAACTTCAGATCGTTTTCTCAAACTCTAAGAACTAATCCCTTCTGCATAAATATATCCAGACTGACATACGGACGTGACATTATATATATTTGGTTTTGCAGAGTCCGAACCTATCCTTGGGGTGTTACAAACTTCTTTTTTAATGGGTAGATACTGATTACGCGTTATAGCTTAGTTTACAACAGCGCGCTAGTCTTCCTTTTCGCTATTTGGCGCCAATTGGAGATTCCAATTGCAGCCTGCTCATTTTCAACCTGGTCTTAAAAACGGAGCGGAGGTTTTCCTGTTCGTCTGCTTCCCCCGGCGGAAACTGTGTCAAATAATCTCAGAGCTCGATTGTTTTCATACATACGGACGACATGATCTAGCCAGCGTAACCGCTCTTAATTCAATGAACTATTTAATGTCGTCGTATATCTCGTATAGCTCATCGTTTCAACGACTGCGGTACTCGCCATTGTCAATCCGCTAAGGTTCATCAATCTTCCCCAAAATCTTTCTCTCGAAAACATGTAACGCCAGCTCATAAGATGATGTCATTGTCCATACCTCTGTTACATATAGCAGGACAAGGGTGATAAGTAACTTCCAGAGTTTGATCTTTGGTCGTCGAGAGTGTATTTTACTTCTCAATTGCTCACTCAGTACGAAGTAGCACCTGTTGGCAAGAGTTATTCTGTTATGTCAGTATGCTGAAGAAGTGTTCTCCATAATTTCAGTATGCTCTGCGCATCGGTCACGAGGGTACTACAAGAGTACGCTCCGGTCTTGAAACTTTCTGTTAGACGCCGTATTTTTTGTAGAGTTTTCGAGCATTACGCCTGTCGGCCAGCTTATCAAGCTCTTCATACTCACGCATTTCGGCCTGTTTTTTTTTTCTGTCTGCCAATGCGTCTCGCTTCCTTCTTCAACTCGCGGTATCTATCTCATCCAGCACGTGTTGTGGTCGATCGTAACTTTTCGAGGTATACAGTCTGTTTTCTCTCCGCTGAGACACGACACTCCTCATCGTCCCAGCTATTCCTTTGCATTTTCCGAAAACCAATGATTTCATTTTCAGCTGTACGTAAGGAGTGCCGTCCCACCGTTACATTATACCGAGTTGCTGACGAGTGTTCCCAGATAGCAGGAGTGCAAACCGAATAGAAAATCGTTCGGCTGTCTGTTGTGATTGCAGCTTCTCGACGTCGGATCTTCCTTGTGTTTGCTAATGTGGGTTTTTGGCTGGACAGAGTGTGTATCTTGGCTGCAACCAGATAGCGGTCCGATTCGATGTTAGGACCTCAAAGTGTTCGCTCTTGACATGTCTTCCATTTATCTTAAAATGATCGATCTGGTTGCTGAGTTTTTGCTCCGGAGACAACTAGGTAATTTGATGAATTTTTCTATGCTGAAACCTGGTATTATAGGTAACCAGTGAAGTCGATCAGCATCAATCTAGTTGGGGATGTTATATCATGGAGGTTGAATTCACCAACCATTGTGCCAAAGATATTTTCTTTAACACTTACCGATCCAAACGGGGTTAGATTGCCAAAACAGCCCCGAGTCAATTTTCGTGCGTGGAACCGGCTATCGTAGGAATTGAAAGACATTTTCTTCGACCACCCTGGCGCTAAATTCACCAAGCACGATTTTGACATCATAGCGGAAGCAGCTCTCATAGGAGCGCTCCATGCGCTCATAGAATTCATCTTTCGTCGGGGCGTGGGCGCAAATTAGCGATATGCTGAAGAACATCGCTTTGTACAGATTGTGACTAGACCTTCATCCACTAGTATTCAGTGGCGGAGTCTCTCTCCCACCACTAATCCTAAACCGAATTTTTGATCCTTTGTGTGGTCAGTGCAGAACATGCCACAAGGGCCTACTCATCTGAATCCTTTTCCCGTCCATTGCACTGCTTTGACTCGGTAATATCAGCATTTACTCTTACAAGGACACCAACCAGCTGGGCACTTTCTTAATTAAGGGACCGGACATTCCAGGTGCATACTCTTAAATCGTAATTCCTAATACGTTTACAGTGGTCGTCATCGAAAAGGGATCTCTCGTTCGAGGCAGTTTTCTTCTTCTCAAGCCCAGCGGTCAATTCTGGGGAAGGATGTTTTGCCATCTCACTTTAGCTCTCCTTTAAATCGATGGGTTTTGGCTACACAGAGTATACGTGGTCGAAACCTGAATTCATGAGGTGTTTAAGCGTTATGTAATAGATCATTTCTGACCACTCCAAAGTGAATGACGCTCAGAAGACTTTCCTCACTTGCGTAAACTTCTGCACAAAGCTAAACCCTCATCCACAGTCACGCTACTTCCCATAAAACAAAATTTTAAATTTCATTTGAAACTTTCACTTTCCTGTATTAAAATCAAGAAGCAGTTAATATAACGGGATAGAACGTTGCCCCAATAATGCCTTAAGGGTATGTCACCTTATGACTAAAAATTGCGCAATTCAAACAAAACTATTTAAACCCCTAGGTAAGGAATATCTGGATACCAGTACCTGTAGTTTCATTATACCAAAAATATTAATTGAATAAAACCGGGTGAAAACTTGCGCCAATATAACTAACAAGAAAGTTTTTTCTTGGCTTTAACCCTTGCAAGTTGCAATAGTGTGAAATAGTTCTACCCGAACTTAGCTATTCCCTACTTGTTTTTTATAGTATTCAGTAATGTTTACAATTCATCATGGAAAGATATACGCAAGTACTCGAAATTAGGGTTCATCGAATTCGTTCTTGCAAAAAAAGTCGTGACAGAGCATCCACCCGGCATATTACATTTTCCAACGAAGTTTTTTGCACCTCGAAGAAATGTGGAGAGCTTAAAAAATATTCATGAATGATCACCATGATGAGCTGCGTAAATTTAGTTAAGTTCGCCTGTCGGTCTGTCCATTTGTTTGTTTGTTACAAATGACATTGTCCATAAGTTTTTGAAATATTTTTCTGAAATGTTCCTGAATAATCGGTTGTATGGGAGATGTACATATGGATGTTAAAGTTGGCTGATATAGCCGATTCAGACAAATGATCAATAGTATATCAAAATTCACCTTTATGTTAAATTTCGTATCGATATCTTAAAAGCTCATGAAGAAACTTGTAAAAGCGATGGCTAGAAACCATATCCAAAAGCTTAAGGTTTTAGGTATGCAAATACAAGTATGTGTGAGCGAGTTTTGAGGTAAAAGGGTACAAATAAAATAGACTATGAAATTAATGTGCCAAATAAACCATAAATGCGTACTCTATAACCCTATTGACCGCATGCGAGTACATGCACATATCGTTATTGCAGTTCACACACACTTTTAGGCACACGCATTCACACAACTACACTGAACTCAGTTCTCCTCAGTGATTACCTGCCAGAGAAGCTCATTGTGTTGAAAAACAAAAATATCAACAAAGCTCAGCAAATGGAACACAGGGACGCAACAACATAAAAAACATATTCCTTACAACAAAAACACATAAAAGGCATCCTACTATTTGGAACTTGCCCGCCACACTTTAAAATCGCCTAACTGCCACACTAGGCACAAAGCCTGGATATATCGCTGCAACGATGGGGGGCAGAATAAAGGTGTGCTTTCTTCTCAGTTTTAAACGCTGTTTTGCATGTAAACGATAACTGAACTGAAAGCATACAAAGGCATTTTTCACCAAATTCACATAAAATGTACACATGCTCACGCATATGAGCGATGTCCGCACACAGTCATGCATATGGGTAAGCGTGAACATATAAAGGGTGATTTTTTAAGAGCTTGATAACTTTTAAAAAAAAAAAAACGCATAAAATTTGCAAAATCTCATCGGTTCTTTATTTGAAACGTTAGATTGGTTCATGACATTTACTTTTTGAAGATAATTTCATTTAAATGTTGACCGCGGCTGCGTCTTAGGTGGTCCATTCGGAAAGTCCAATTTTGGGCAACTTTTTCGAGCATTTCGGCCGGAATAGCCCGAATTTCTTCGGAAATGTTGTCTTCCAAAGCTGGAATAGTTGCTGGCTTATTTCTGTAGACTTTAGACTTGACGTAGCCCCACAAAAAATAGTCTAAAGGCGTTAAATCGCATGATCTTGGTGGCCAACTTACGGGTCCATTTCTTGAGATGAATTGTTGTCCGAAGTTTTCCCTCAAAATGGCCATAGAATCGCGAGCTGTGTGGCATGTAGCGCCATCTTGTTGAAACCACATGTCAACCAAGTTCAGTTCTTCCATTTTTGGCAACAAAAAGTTTGTTAGCATCGAACGATAGCGATCGCCATTCACCGTAACGTTGCGTCCAACAGCATCTTTGAAAAAATACGGTCCAATGATTCCACCAGCGTACAAACCACACCAAACAGTGCATTTTTCGAGCATTTTGCGAGCACAAAAAAACTAAAAAAAGTCATATGATGATATTTTTGAGGTTTATGGAGCCTAATTGCCCTAGAAAAAATTCCCAAATTTTTTTGTTCACGATATTACTTTTACTTGTTAGAGAGTGAAATTAAAAAGTGTTACTATTTTTTGCCCACAGTAGCATTTGCGGTTTTCAATGAGGCAGTACTTTTTTCAGAGTTGGTCTTTTTGACAGCTATAACTTGACCTGTACTCAGTTTACTAACTGAATGGGTCCAAAGGGAGTTAATCACCGATTTCGATTTTCGTAAGAAAATTTTGTGCAACGATTAAGCTTAATTTTATTCAAATGTGAAAAAAAATATATATATGTATGTATATACCCGTTGAATAGAATATGTCTGCGAAGCATTAATATTTTAAAATGTACATTTGGCTTAGACAATGGGATATGAACTCTGTGAATATAAAGTCTGAATGGATTGAAAATCAACTATTCGTTACGACTGTACAGCAATTGACTTCAATTGTATTTTTACAATCTGTCTTTAATTGCTCCAATATAATTGACTCTTTGAGGTCTTCTCACCCAACCAAATTAATGTAGCATATCACAATTATAATGGACAAACCAGTTTTTGCTTTCGCACAGCCGCCAACTCGATTAACGATCAGCTTTGTTGTGTTCTTCCCTTTGCAGTTTTTCTAAGGACTAAAATTCGTCAACTGATCGCTATTGTATCAATAAACACAGATAAGTTTACAACGTTGATAAAAGCCGAAAAGTTGCATTCCAGTTTCATATTGATTTTATTTTTAAGAAATAATGTAGTAAATAAAATTTTTAATTGATCAAAGGTTAATTAATTTCTTCGCACATCGACCAAAAGTATCTTGGAAAGTAGGGCAGTAGTGGAGTGTCGCCAGAAGCAAACGGCTTTACTTCAACTGGGTGACGGTCACAAAGGCTTTCAGGGCTATGTTATAGTGAACTAGATTGTCTTGAAAATATTATGAACATTCAAAAATCACTGTGTTTATACGACAATTTATACCGGATTATGGCGCGGAAAATCACAAGATATTGGAACGTTCTACCTGGGTGCAAAACTGCAAAAGTCATATGTAAAATGGTATACCGGAAATATATAAAGTTTATAGTGGCTTTAGATAGAAGGGACTGTAGGAACATGTTCTTTATAATCACTGATCATATTTTAGTGGTTAGACAGATCGAGAAAACTGCAGGAGATGTCAAAATCAGAGCACGGCTACGCTACGTACTGCAAATAACCAAAACTAGTGTTTGCTTGGCTCATTAGCCTACCAGACTTACCTAACTGCAGATTTATATTAATATTTCATATTATAGTAGTATTGTCAGTTATAATTAAAAAAAAAAAAAAATTCATACTGAAATTCATTGCAATGACGTGACGCATACATCATAAATCTTACTCAAACAAACAGATATTTATATTCAAACATTTCCAAGAGAATACACATACTATATGTAATATAAAATTTATATCCTTTCACATATTTGATTGCTGCATTGAAACCTTATATACTTACATATTTACGAAACCATTTATTTGGTGTGGTTACAAACAGTCAATTTAATGTATGTATTTTTATTTATGACTAAATAAGCGCTGATGTGGTATTATTTCATTCTATACTTTATTTCTATACTCTAATATAATCAGTTATCTTTTTTACTACGGCTTCTTTGAAAATTTACAACTATCTATCATTAGTATGCACTCTTCTCCAATATCTTTAACACTTCTTGTTTTCTTGAAACAAATATATTGACACATGTAATTGCACGTTTTTGCACTGAAATTGACTCGCCGCCGGAATATTGTTGTTTTAAGTAATAATATCACTCTGGAGCAAACACTTTCTTACGTGAAGCATCTCCTTTATTGCGCACATTTCTCGGTTTTGCCTTCAAATCACGTGCCACACATTATTCGTAGATTATTACCGTTAATCGGAGATCTGATTTAAGTAATCACATGTTAAAATGGCTTTATTTAATTGAGATTTATGTGTGGAATTTGATACGTTTGTTCAATTATTATAAGCTGTTTTTCAGGGTTAAAATTCTAGAAAATTTGAATACACACTTAGGATATTTTTGGATTCTATGTATCTTACATATATAGTATATTATATATCTTTACAATTTTATTTAATTATAAAATTTAATAAAGTGACATCATACAAAAACTGGCCCTATTCGCTAGACACTCATTATTATGATCTCCATTGTTATATGTAGTTTATTTGATCTTTTTAAATACATGTATCAGTCACTGAAAGAGATTATGGGATATTTATTCGAACTGTATGAAAAACTGGCTGTTTCAGACGATAAGTGATGTAACTCAGTAGAATTTAAAATATTCATTCTACATACTAACTACTACAAGACTTTCTTCATTAATATAAAATCTTAATTTACTTATTCTTCAAAACCTATGTGGTTTCCCTCAAAGTAATCCCCCTTGGCTCAACGCATTTGCGCCAGCGTTTTTGTTTCAGCCCTCAAAACAGATGTTAAGGACAATTTCTGGAATCGCGTAGCGATTCACGCACAATGTCTCCAATAGACTTAAAACGGTTTCCCCAGAACGCTAGTTTGAGTTTGCTGAATAGCTAGAAATCAAAAAGACTAAATCGGACGAATGCGGTTGTTGCGGCACGATATTGGTTGAAGATTTGGGAAAGCATTGTTTGACGGAAGTTAACGCAACAATCTTTCGCAGAAATCTAGTGATTTTAGAACCAATCGTGCTTTCACTTTTCTTAGGCTCAAATGATCTTTCAAAAACGTTTTCACTGATTCTTCCGTTATTCCAACGATCTCTAAATGTTATTCGTGGATTCTCAATCACCAATTCCTTTATTTTATTGACGTGGTAATCATCAGTTGATGGCCGTCTTGGAAGTGGTGCGTTTTTAACGTGTTCTCGACCCTTTGATTATCACCGAAAGCCTTTTCCAACATTCTGAACCCTTCACTAGAAATTTCGTTCCGCACACAACATTTAATAAAATTTTTTTGTTGAATAATTTCACAATAATTTCACTAATCGTAAAAATTGCAGAAAGTACTGTATGCGCTACAGAAAGCCAAGCGTATTCTAAGCACTAATGATTATTGGTACATAATTTCATCAAGTAGTGCTCACTGAGTTCTAATCGTAGTTTCAATTCGCAGAAAAAAAAAATATTTTTAGAATTTCTGCATCAACATTTGCGGTAATTTTTTAAATGAATAAACAATTCACACTATATAGTTGTGTTCACTAAACATGATTTTCAAAGGTTGACTAACTCGCCCAGGATTGCATTTATCCCAAGCGCTTTTTGAACTATATGCCAATTTTACGATATAAATGTAAAATGAAATACAGCTGACTCTAATTTTACTTATAGGGACTTTTTGCAGTTCTTTTCCCCATATAGTACAAGTATAACTTTGCCCTTCGGCAACTCTAATGTTGCATCCTGACAATAAACACCTTATCGTAAAATCGGACATTTTTGATTTTAGGCAGAAGGTTTTGACATAAGAGCAGCTGTTTGTATTACTTATAGTATTATATTTGAAAATATTCACCTCGGAATATTTTGGCTGGATTATTTTTTACAACTTTCGATGTGGATTAAAATAGTAACAGAACATCGATGAACATGATTGCATTTTTGGCGATGAAGGTCTATCAAGGAGCAGTGTTTATCCATGGTATGATAAATTCAACTGGGGTCTTAGATCACTTCAGTATGAATTTCGTTAAGGTCGTCTAAAATCAGTTGTTTTTCAGGAAACGTGTTTTCTCTAATCAGTGTTTTTGAAGTCGGTTGGCGAGATTCTCGAGAACTACTCAACCAATCAACATAAAGATTAACATGGGTCTCTGAAATGTTCACTGAAATTTTGAATTTATTATAAAAATGTCTGTCAAAAATCCATTTTTCTGTTTTTTTTTCCTTCGTCTAAGTTAGAAGTTAAAGTTTTAACTAAAGCATGTATTTATTAATTTTACATGATCCTGTAAAGAGCTATATTTATACACCATATTCTTCCGAGGGTTCATAGAAAATGGCGTCGCAATGGTCGAGTTTAAAATATCCTTTTCTAAAAATTTCAAAATTTCTTTGCTAATGGTTTATGTTTCTATTAAACAACTGTAGAGAAAAGGCTGTTTTTTACCCGAGGAAACCCAAGTAACCCCTTAAGAACTTATACATATATTGGATATATCTCAATCAGATTATAGATCGTAGTGAAGAATATTTTGAAAAACGAGAAAACGATTGTTAATCGTTGTTTTCCCTAATCATGAAATAATCATGAAATACGAAACGCAAGCCTCTAAGTGCGAAAAATTGGATAACAACCCGGCTACATCTGTAAGGTTTATAAACTTTTGTATTCTATATTTGAAATCGCGCACTTCAAATGAATGCACAGACACACATTAAGCTTTTTAACAAACTTTGATGTTAATATTTTATTTGTATTTTATTTAGTTTTGTTGTATTTCTTAATATAATGTATTTTATTTCATTTTATTTAATTTTATTTGTTTATCTACTTCTACTTAATTTTAACTGAATTTAATTTCAATTTTAAATTTTTTTGTCATAATTTAACTTTCTAATACTTTAATTATTATTGTTTTTTATTTTAGTTAAATTACCTACTATGTAACACACTATAACACTACAATTTTTCCAGTTTTTCTAACTGATGTTTTAAAACATATGCCGATTCGATTTAATTGCTCCACATTTGTATTGTGTGTCAACAATTTATAACAAGAATTACGCATTTCTCCCATGACATGTTAATTGACAAATTTTCACATTTTCCATTTTGTTTAATTTATTGTATGTATACGAGTACACAACGACAATTTTTATATCGGTTTAAAACAATCACTCAAGCGTTAAGTATTTGTAATTAAAACTGCAAAACAAATACCAATTGAATTACAACAATGACTAAAGCAGCCATACATACACATTTGTGTATGTCAGTGCTCACAGCATAACAATAATTAATAATATATTTGCACGCTCAGCAGGACTCAAAGGCACTGCTGCTTTCTTTTTCAACCAGCCACGTGACGTCGATCGAACGCCCTGCGGCTCCCGGCAGACAATAATAATATTACTTGTATATATATATACAAGTGAGAGCACACACGTTTTTAGTTTTTCTATTTATGTATGTATATGTGTTAGCTTGTTTGCCATATTTGTTTTTATCATTAATTATGCGTAACATGTGACTTCGCAGTCACGACCGACTGACCGAGTTATGACTGCGTTGCTGTCGACGTCACCATCAACATTTGCCGCCAATTAACTTTGAGCATATAAATTCACAAATACACAAGTACAACTATTAAGTATTAGGTAGGATACACACAAACAAGCGGTTTACTTTTGGCCTGTTTTGCTATTTTACTTCTTTATATACAAGTCGTCGGAAGTCTCAAAAAACCCGTTTCACTTCCGGTTCCACACAGTAGTAACTCTACAAAAACACTACATTGGAAGCCGTTACTTAAGAACGTGATTTCGAGAGCACTTAATTAACTGTAAATCATCGGAGGCGACTGCTTGTTCACCGGCTACGATTTTGCCAACACATTAAATTCGCGTGTGTGTTTTTCTTTTAGTTATTATTGTTTTTTTTCATAAAGTTGTTTTTGTTGTTGAAATTTCACTAACATTTGCTGTCATTGGAAAATATCACAGCAAATGCGAAATATGTCAGAATCTATTAGCAACTCTTTAGCTCACCGGTGAGACGGCTGTCGACCTACTCCAGCAAATTGGCTGACAGCCAAGAGAGACACAAATTTTACACATGAAACTTTTTTGTTATTAATTTCTTTCTCATTTATTAAAAAAAATCGGTTTTACTTTCAGCACTAATACTTACACCTTTTATATTTTTGTTTATATTTTCATATATTTTTTATAAATGAATACATATACTAAAATTGCACTTTCACTAACGGTAGTTTTTGTTATTATATTTTTTTATAACTGTCGCCATTTAATAAAAAAAAAATTGAAAAAATTGCACGCATTCACCAAAAAATCACACAAGTTTCGTTACTACAGCGATTTGTATGTAAATATCCGTATATAGTACATACATATATGTATACATATGTACATATATATAGACATACACAAATTCATATATATATATATGTTTGCACATGCAAATATGCTGTCTCGCGCGCTTCTGCAAAGTTTCTCTGACACTAACACTAAAGCACACAGAAATGCACTAAAGACCTCTACATACACACACACCACTGTAGCAGGTGTTGTTGTTATCAAATATTTCCGTTATAATTCCTTCCGTTGAATGTACCAGTTGTGTTGACAGCGCGACGATGACTGAATGATGCAGTGGTCCAGCGAGTTGGTACCAAGCTAAAGCCATGTGATGCATATAACAACAGTAACAAAAAGGTGCTCTTTAGAGAGTGACTATGGTGAATTTCTACTAGGATAGCTTTCGGAGATGACGCGAGAGCACGCGAAGGATGCTCAGAGACACCACTCTCAATTGAGACACAGTAAAATGTTGAGAGTGAGCGCAATGCGGAGAGCAGGATAGAGCGACAAGGATGCTTCATGAGCGGCTATATATACATCTCTACCTTATTTGTACAGTAGCAGGATGAGTGGAAAGGAAGTTTCGTGAGTGGCCATATACATACATATGTATATCTGTATCTGTATAAAAGTTTATATACCTTACTCGTATATAATGCATACTCGTATTTATTAAAATGTATAAATTCGGAATGTTTTGGAAGCAATTGTCATTTACTGAAATGTAACAAAAACAGTCAATGAGTTCGAATTTTTTAACCAATTTTGGACGTTCTGGGTTAACTAAATACACTAAAATTTCTGCTTTAAAATTCATGTCAAAGCCCAAATTTATTTAGTTGATTTCTGGTTTGTATATATAATCATTTGTGATTATCTCTAACCAAATTTATCATAATTCAGGAGTTGCAGACAAGCAATGAGAGTTGACCATATGAAAGTGAAACCTGAACTCACTCAATGTAATTAATTTTTTAACTCTTTGGCACAAATCCCTATAAATACTATAATTCGACTGTCACTTCAGCTTTCCCTGTAAACACAATGACTGTTTCCGTTCCGTTTTTCATATTACGAAGATAATTGTATGCCATTTCATTTGACTAAATTATCGGCCAAATGGTCGATACGACTCCGTTTGCATAGTTCAATCCCTTTTTGAAAATTGTCCATCTGACGGCGAAGCATTTCGGCTACATTGCAGAGATTGTCGGCTGCGAGCTTCTTGAGCGTTGCTGGTTGATTGGCGTAAGTCTTTGATTTAACATATTCATAAAGCATATAATCTGGAGGCCTTGAAGCGCATATCTTACCGCCCATTTGACTGGGTCATTTCTCGAAATTAAGGAGTCGCCAACCTATTCTCAAACTGTGTCCATGTTTAGACTTATATGCATGCCACCTTGTTGGAACTAGAAATTCTCAGCGTCGATTTCATCAAATTTAAGGAACAAGCGGTCGGCCAATATTGATGGCAACGTCATTTCCTGTCTCATTTCGAAAGAAATTACGATACGAACGTGGATTTACGTAATACAGGGTTTGTCCGGAAAGCAATAGTACTGAGTCGATTTAAAAACAATTTATTGAACCAATCGTTACAATTCTTTGAAAAGCTTTCAAAATGTGATCCTTCTGCGTCAATGCTGCACTGTCAGCGCGATTTCCACGCATTGAAGGCGTCACGGAAGGCATTCTGCGGAATAGCCTTGAGAGCCGAAGTGCATGCTGCTTGGATCCTCTTTCATCGGCCTTTTCAGAAAACAAAAAAGTCCGGAAATACCACATCTGGGCTGTAAGGCGGTTACGGAAGCATTGGAATGTCAGCCTTAACTAGGTGGCTGTTCAGAAGAAAGGCGAGGTGAGCTGGAGCGTTATCGTGGTGCAACTTCCAATCGGTTGCGATGTCTTGTCAGGCTCGATTGACCACTTTTCGTTTGAATCTCTGGAGGACTTTCTCTTAAAACTTGGCGTTGACGGTTTGTAAAGGTGGAACAAATTCATGGTGGACAATGCCTTTGGTGTCAAAAAAGACAATGAGCATCTTTTTCACTTTGGATTTTTTATTCTTTCAGTCTTTTAAAAGGCCTGGTGTCACCGAAACACACCACTTCTTGCCAAAGCAACATCTGGGTAAGCCTGTTTGATCAAATTAAACGTTTCTGTTGCAGATTTACCGAGTTTCACACAGAATTTAATCGAGTACGTCTGTTCTAAAGAATGCTGCATTTTCGGCTTGCACCACTCACAGAAACACGTCACGCTAAAATGACTCTCCAGGTGCTCGAAAACAACTGACCAGCCAGTCGTTCGTTAGTGAATCCAGTCGCGGCGGAAGAAAATCAGTCCTATTACATTCCGGAAAAACCCAGTAATTTGGACAATTTCCAAGCGTTGTACGAAAGTGAACATGACACGATGAAATGCTAAGCCTTTTGAACATATTAACAAAATTTGACACAAACCTGGAAACAAACAAGGGCCACTAAGTTATTCATAAGATCTAGATTGGCGGTACATATTTAATGTTTTTTTGAAATATTTTATATAGTGTTACGTCACTGATCCTGTCTCAGCGCCACTGAAACTGAATGTAAAAAAAATACAATACCAGCAAAATAAAAGAATAAAATATGAAATTTTATTGGAAACAATTACGGACAATAACATTCAATATGTACATACAATTACACACTTTAATAATCATAAGTCTGCTACGTGCTAAATGATACAACTGGCTTCAGCAGATCAGGCAGCGGCAAGGTTTTCGAGTAAACAACTTTTGCCGTCAAAACAAGTCATTTGCTCAAAGTAAAATTCGTACTTTATACATACTATAGCTACAAGTATACATAAGTGAAGTTAAACTTATTACTTCAGCAACATAATTTGCACTTCAAAATAATTAGGCAAACCAAATAATTTGGCAAGCCAAAATATATGTACTAATTTGCAAACAAAACTGCTTACTAAACCGCCGAAACCTTTAAAAGTCCTCTGATGTATCAGCACATAAATATCTGGTTAGGTAATCGGCAACCGCACTGAAGTCCTGTGAAAATATTTACACACCTTAATTGAAAATTGTGTGGTTTCATTGATTAGAATTTTCACCTATTCGCTCTAGGTTCTGAATGAAAACAAGACAGCTTTAGCTATTTATTTTGAGAATTCTTTGGGATAAAATTTCCTTTAGCGTATGCGCAATTGTACAGCTTTCAAGGAGAAAATAACTTTGAATCTGAGAGTTAAGGAGAATTACGCTGGCTTGACCATTTCTTTAGCCATCTCAGCGCAATTCGGTTATGGCCATTTATGCTTGAAGTAGTAGTCACAGGTGACCAATATCTTATCATTAGTAACTACCCTCCGCGGTGGTATGGTGAATGGTTATACAAAAAGTATTGTATTAAGCCCCTGGAATAGGTGGGACGGTCCTGCTTGCTAGCGATCACGGAAGCAATGAAAACTGCATCTTGACGTTATCCGCGTATCAAAGGATGAAATAGGAACGGTAGCGATTTTCTTCAATAGTAATCCATGGTTTGGTAGCTTCAAACTAAATGGCTACAGTTCATTCTTGCGAACCAAAATTGTCGACATAACAGAAGCTCTGCTCCAATCAATAAGTCCGTAAACATTGCAGTGCATAGCCAGGCCGCAATTAAGGCTATATGTAGTGCCAATACCAAGTCTCATAGCGTTAGGTTAGCCAAGCGTGCAATAACTAGACTCTCAGCAGGAAACTCAGTTAATATCATCATCTTAATACCCGGTCAGCTAGAAATAGAAGGAAAGGAAATGTCTAACAATCTGACCCACTCAGGACAGATAGAAAGACAATACCTCTAAGCTTTCCATACTATTCCATTTGATCCAACTATCTGATTAGAAATGGATCGCCTTTGTTGCGATTACGAAGAAAGTCTGAACATTAATTATTTTGCGTTATGTCTTGGGACACCAACATATCGAGCTTCTCTTTGTATCCAACATTACTTAAACGATCGGCCTAAAAGATTTCCTTTATTTTGTCAATATTTTCATTAAGCCCAGACGCCCAGGGCGTATTGCGCTTTTGATACTAAATTAATTATCGGAACGAAGTGACGAGGCTAAAATGGACAATGCTTAACTACTGTAGTATTTACATTTTTAGGCACGAAGTTGTGTTTTCGCCTTTATCGAAGAAAAAGTATAAACTATTTTCTTTTTGCTGGTGTCTATCTATAATCGGTCTTATAACAATACTGTCCGAGAAGGTCTTTTCATACGAAGTTATCCTTTTAAATCAATTATAATAGCTTACTAAGATCGCATATGTAAAACGCGGAAAACAGATTACTAAGGCCATAAATTGGAAAAATAAAGGATTTCGTTTTACTAGGCCTTATATGTTGAGCATTATAAAGGGTGATTTTTTAAGAGCTTGATAACTTTTTTTAAAAAAAAAACGCATAAAATTTGCAAAATCTCATCGGTTCTTTATTTGAAACGTTAGATTGGTTCATGACATTTACTTTTTGAAGATAATTTCATTTAAATGTTGACCGCGGCTGCGTCTTAGGTGGTCCATTCGGAAAGTCCAATTTTGGGCAACTTTTTCGAGCATTTCGGCCGGAATAGCCCGAATTTCTTCGGAAATGTTGTCTTCCAAAGCTGGAATAGTTGCTGGCTTATTTCTGTAGACTTTAGACTTGACGTAGCCCCACAAAAAATAGTCTAAAGGCGTTAAATCGCATGATCTTGGTGGCCAACTTACGGGTCCATTTCTTGAGATGAATTGTTGTCCGAAGTTTTCCCTCAAAATGGCCATAGAATCGCGAGCTGTGTGGCATGTAGCGCCATCTTGTTGAAACCACATGTCAACCAAGTTCAGTTCTTCCATTTTTGGCAACAAAAAGTTTGTTAGCATCGAACGATAGCGATCGCCATTCACCGTAACGTTGCGTCCAACAGCATCTTTGAAAAAATACGGTCCAATGATTCCACCAGCGTACAAACCACACCAAACAGTGCATTTTTCGGGATGCATGGGCAGTTCTTGAACGGCTTCTGGTTGCTCTTCCACCCAAATGCGGCAATTTTGCTTATTTACGTAGCCATTCAACCAGAAATGAGCCTCATCGCTGAACAAAACACGCGCGCGAAACACATTTCGAACCGAACACTGATTTTGGTAATAAAATTCAATGATTTGCAAGCGTTGCTCGTTAGTAAGTCTATTCATGATGAAATGTCAAAGCATACTGAGCATCTTTCTCTTTGACACCATGTCTGAAATCCCACGTGGTCTGTCAAATACTAATGCATGAAAATCCTAACCTCAAAAAAATCACCCGTTATAAATACTTTTAACTTTTAGTGACTTGAAAATATGTATAATATATCTTTGTAATTCCGGTAAATGAGAAGTTATCACTTCTGACGATGGATAAATAGACACGAACTTTACAAGCCTCGTAAATTTACCTCGACCTCCTACCTCTCACCCAGCTTTAGAAGGAACTTTCTTCAGCGGAATATGGTGTTATAGCCATGCTGATTAAAAAAAAAATTTTGGTTAATCAATTGCTTCCCCAAATTCATTTTCTTTATTTGGCTGTAAAACTGCAAGCTATCGGACAAAGTAATGAACTGAAACAATTTGAAAATTTTAAAATTTGATTCTAATTCGTTTAGCACCTGGTTGAGCATGTGTCAAATGGAATCAATTAAACCGAATCAGTGAAATAAGCATTTTCGTGAAACAGATGTTTCACTACGTAAAGAGGTGCTATTTAATTTCTCATTTACTGACTAACAGTTTTCAAGTGGCATGGCAACGCCGCCGAACCGTAATAGTACACCTATGAATTTTAGAATTATCAGAATGCAAAAACACCATCGCTTCAACTCCTTCGCATGGCAAAAGTGCTCTGACAGACTACTGACCGAAATGTGGGACAAGCAAGCAGAAATTCGTGTAACAAAATTTCTATGGTAGCTGTTGTTGCAGGACTTCATTCTAGTGTTGATCCGTAACATCGCTGAGCACAAGGGTATCCAAAACTTCCAACCTGCGCTTTAACTACTACTCAATGCGATTAAAGATAGTAACAAGTTGGGGTTTTCATTTCGAAAGTGGAAGCATCGCGGTAGAAGCTTAATTACAACCGTGGGGATTTCCTTCAACTTTTTCAAGGTTGCGTCTTAAGAGATATTCTAGTGCATACATTTACTTTTCTCTTTGTTGATTGTTCACAAATGCTTGTGTTGTGCTCTGCTATGGTTGTGTTGAGCGGATCCTTGACAAAGCTTAATTTGATGTTTTCCTAGGAGACAACAAAGAGCCGGTGAAAGTTTAGCGTTGCGTAAAGTAGCAAATAATAATTCACAAGAGTAGCAGCGCTGGCTGACATGACATTAACTGAGGAAACTTTCCAAATTATTCAATAATAAAGATTAAAGAGATTTTCATAAAATAAGACCTAGAAAAAATTATATTTTCATCTAAATATATTTGTAATACTACATATTTACGAGTTTTTCAATAAAAATGCTACAAAAGTTTTTTTCAAATAAAACAAAAATGGTTTGAGAATTGTGCAAGTCCATATCATCCAATTCAGTCCAAAAATATTCGGTTATCCAATTCACGAACATACGACCATTCTGGCGATCAAGCGAATTCAGTTCTTACGTCAATTTGATCTTGTAAGGATGTAGATCAAGATCTTTTCACAAAATTCGCCACAACAACATTACCGAGATGCTCAACGCTACAGGAAAATGTGTGGGAGACTGATTTGTTTCTTCCTCAATTGTTGATCTGACAGGATGATTATGTCGATCAGAAATTGGGTGTAGCGCTCTTAAAGTTCCGGCCACTGACTCCAAATTGCCTATTTAAAATCCCGTTATAATATAATCGTAATCGATAGCGGCAACTGGACTTGCCTTGTGCCTCAAAAATTTTCAAATACTGTACACTGTCCGGATTATGAGAAAATATAGTAATATTCATAAAAACATCGTAAGGAGCCCAAAATTAAAAAAAATTATTTAGCTACATTTTTCCTTATAATTCGTATTTTTTGTATGATTTCGGTATATAAATGAGAGAATTAAATATTTAATATTTTTACCACGCAACGGAAATATACAATTTTACTTTTTTCAAAAAATCTTGGAATATAAATTTAAAAATTGTTGATGTATTTTAAACTTCTATTTTATTTTTTAACTTTAATATGTAGTTCAGGACACTTATATTCCTTTCCTTTTTTGCTGACATATAAAAAGTTCGCCTAATAAAATTTAGAAATAGGGGATAAAAATGTTTCTGAAAGTTGACCCGACAGACCGTTAAATCTTTACAAATAATCTAATAATTTAATTTACAGAGTGGTGTATTGGATAAATATAGGTCCCGTCGCGAAATATGTGATTTAACCAAAATGGGCGGTGACAAACCCATCGTCCAATTTGCTCATTGATTTCCATAAAGCCTTTTCGTACCATCTTGAAAGTAAAACATATTGTTTCCAGCGTAATTAGTTATTGATTTATTACGCTTTTTGTAGTTTTGATCTGTATCGTTATATGGGGAGAGAGTAGGGCCATCTTCCGATTTCATCTACTTCTACATTAACGATTTAGATGTTGTAGCTTTAGTGGTTTGTGAAATATGTACATTAAACTTATTAAGGTGGGGCCACGTCCACTTTTCCAAAATTTTTTGGCCATAGGTGCCCGTTGATACTGCGATCCACTACACTTACAGCTTTATATCTAATTTAGTTCTTAGTTATTTATTTTTATATGTTTTCGGTTAATGGTGATTTGTAGGCGTGGCAGTGGTTCGATTACGCCCATCTACGAGTTCGCAGTTTGTTTTGTGCTAGAAACTCGCATTCCAAGTTTGATCAAGGTGACTCAATTTTGAATCAAGTGAGGCTTGTACGGACGAACGGACAAACAGGCCGTCCCTCGGTTTTCAACTTTTCTCGTCATCCTAATCATTTATGTATTTAATATAAAAAATGTCTATGTCACAATGTTAGTTACCGTACTCCTCCGAAAAGACTTTACCAATTTTTCCAAATTTTATATGCATATTCAGTAAGTTTGATAATCGGCTACTATCTATTGTGCATACCCTTAAAAGTGAGAAAAATTGACAATTCCGAAAATTAACTTCTTTCCATACATTTTTTTTTTTTGTTTTGTTTTTCAATTAGGCTGTTCACGATAAGGTGGTTATCGGGTTATGTGATTAAGTAAACAACAACAAAATGCGTTGTGACAAAATAACCAAAGTTGACCAACCTAGGCCCTTGTTTACAGATTTTGTGGTTGTTTGCTTATTTCCAGTGTTAGAAAGTCGTTGGAATTTTACTAAATGGCAGCACAAAAAATAAATAAAACTAAGCGAATGGCATTTCCATTTAGATTTTCTTATTGGAAATTCTGCTATTAACAGCTGTTTTTTGTTTACAATCAGCAAATTATGCAAGATGTCTGCAAATTTTATACAAAAAATTTTTTGAACCCTTAAAATTCGGATTATTTAATAAGCACATACCTTCAATAAAGTCCATTTCCTGAATAGCAGAACTTATTTTAAATTCGATTATTGTTGAGGCATTTTATAAGTTGGAATTTCGTTGAACTAAAATTGTAAACAATGAACAGCTGTTTGTGTAAAAATAAGCAAATAACCATACAACATAGGGTGCTCACGGATCATAATCACATAACCCGATAACCACCTTACCGTGAACAGCCTACATATTTTGCTTTGTAAATTATTTGAAACGTTCAAATTTGGTCGTTTGCTTTTTTATTCCGGCTATTCAAAAAATTATTGAAAATTATTCAGTGAAAACTTTATGTGTGTTGCACACAAAGGGATGAATTACCGATTGAAATTTGCTACGAAGTCTCCAACAGACCGCGACAATATCGGTCGGCGTTATTATCCAGTAAAATTTCTCTGGAGAGGCTTGGAATGCCGCCGTATCATTTGCGTCTCAAAGTTGGATTTGTCATTATTATGTTTCGCAATCTACATGCCCCGAAACAGTGTAATGGAACCCGACTGATCGTGACGTAGCTATCCAATACAAGAGGCAGAATGCTTGATTCTACGAATTCCGTTGAGTTACAACGATTTGCCATTTCAATTCAAACCTAGAAAACCAAAAACCAGGAAAAATTGCATTTGAAATGGCAATGACAGGACAGTAGTCTAGTATGTATCTTTTATATAATATGCTCGTAAAATTTTGATAGAGAATTTTGTGCTCACAATTTACCGTTATCTGCACATTTAGCAAAGTATCGGTCGGTAACCTTTGGCATGCAAATCAGATATCACTATGAGAAATTTTACGTCTCTACAATAGATAGCCTATATTATTCGCTTTTACCCTCCATGTAAAAAAGGAAATTCATTTAGGGCAAAAGGTTAGAAATCCTCCGAATACAACTTTTAGTTATTTTTCTTATTTTTGCATGTTCGCAATTTTTGTAAAATCAATTAACGAAACTCAAATAAAATCGTACAAAAAACAAACACAATCCTTTCCTCACACTGTTCTCACTGTTCTCATGGCTAATACATATTATACATAAAGGGTGATTTTTTAAGAGCTTGATAACTTTTTTTTAAAAAAAAAACGCATAAAATTTGCAAAATCTCATCGGTTCTTTATTTGAAACGTTAGATTGGTTCATGACATTTACTTTTTGAAGATAATTTCATTTAAATGTTGACCGCGGCTGCGTCTTAGGTGGTCCATTCGGAAAGTCCAATTTTGGGCAACTTTTTCGAGCATTTCGGCCGGAATAGCCCGAATTTCTTCGGAAATGTTGTCTTCCAAAGCTGGAATAGTTGCTGGCTTATTTCTGTAGACTTTAGACTTGACGTAGCCCCACAAAAAATAGTCTAAAGGCGTTAAATCGCATGATCTTGGTGGCCAACTTACGGGTCCATTTCTTGAGATGAATTGTTGTCCGAAGTTTTCCCTCAAAATGGCCATAGAATCGCGAGCTGTGTGGCATGTAGCGCCATCTTGTTGAAACCACATGTCAACCAAGTTCAGTTCTTCCATTTTTGGCAACAAAAAGTTTGTTAGCATCGAACGATAGCGATCGCCATTCACCGTAACGTTGCGTCCAACAGCATCTTTGAAAAAATACGGTCCAATGATTCCACCAGCGTACAAACCACACCAAACAGTGCATTTTTCGGGATGCATGGGCAGTTCTTGAACGGCTTCTGGTTGCTCTTCACCCCAAATGCGGCAATTTTGCTTATTTACGTAGCCATTCAACCAGAAATGAGCCTCATCGCTGAACAAAATTTGTCGATAAAAAAGCGGATTTTCTGCCAACTTTTTTTGGTAATAAAATTCAATGATTTGCAAGCGTTGCTCGTTAGTAAGTCTATTCATGATGAAATGTCAAAGCATGAGCATATGACACCATGTCTTGAAATCCCACGTGATCTGTCAAATACTAATGCATGAAAATCCTAACCTCAAAAAAATCACCCGTTATTAACATGTAGTATCAATACATCCTTATCACTAATTTTTGCGTTTAAATCTTCTAAGGTAACCGCAGATTCTTCAA
Organism: Bactrocera dorsalis; assembly: GCF_023373825.1. Taxonomy (NCBI): domain Eukaryota; kingdom Metazoa; phylum Arthropoda; class Insecta; order Diptera; family Tephritidae; genus Bactrocera; species Bactrocera dorsalis. Next base: position 26,354,273 of record NC_064303.1, on the reverse strand, counting down.
TTACACAGTTTCCCTCTTGATCACTGTCTGTATCCATGTAAAGTAGTATTAGTTGTAGTTAGTTTAGTGTTGCTATGTTGACGCCCTCTTCGGCACTGGTAATTCACCAATATGAGTCGGTATCAATGGGCTCATCGGATAATCAGTGCACTTAATAATTTTATTATATTTAAATTTAAGATATTCACAGGCGCTGACATCAGTTGCTTCGTGGTCTATACAGTTACTCTGTAATACATACAATTAACGCATCTCTTGACAGTACTGGTACACTTTCTGGTGTCATGATTTCCAGCGCAGATTAGACAGACAGTTTCATTATTACATTTTTTGTGACTGTGATTGGCGCGGCCGCAGTTGTAACGATACTTTATTAACTGTGGGTAATTTTGTAATTCACTTTAACTTTGCTATAAAGAGCGAGAGAGGGATTCCAGTCTTACTATTTTTCATTCACAAACCAATAAACATTTCTATATCTACTACGTTATTCCGTTATAACGGGTGATTTTTTTGAGGTTAGGATTTTCATGCATTAGTATTTGACAGATCACGTGGGATTTCAGACATGGTGTCAAAGAGAAAGATGCTCAGTATGCTTTGACATTTCATCATGAATAGACTTACTAACGAGCAACGCTTGCAAATCATTGAATTTTATTACCAAAATCAGTGTTCGGTTCGAAATGTGTTTCGCGACAAATTTTGTTCAGCGATGAGGCTCATTTCTGGTTGAATGGCTACGTAAATAAGCAAAATTGCCGCATTTGGGGTGAAGAGCAACCAGAAGCCGTTCAAGAACTGCCCATGCATCCCGAAAAATGCACTGTTTGGTGTGGTTTGTACGCTGGTGGAATCATTGGACCGTATTTTTTCAAAGATGCTGTTGGACGCAACGTTACGGTGAATGGCGATCGCTATCGTTCGATGCTAACAAACTTTTTGTTGCCAAAAATGGAAGAACTGAACTTGGTTGACATGTGGTTTCAACAAGATGGCGCTACATGCCACACAGCTCGCGATTCTATGGCCATTTTGAGGGAAAACTTCGGACAACAATTCATCTCAAGAAATGGACCCGTAAGTTGGCCACCAAGATCATGCGATTTAACGCCTTTAGACTATTTTTTGTGGGGCTACGTCAAGTCTAAAGTCTACAGAAATAAGCCAGCAACTATTCCAGCTTTGGAAGACAACATTTCCGAAGAAATTCGGGCTATTCCGGCCGAAATGCTCGAAAAAGTTGCCCAAAATTGGACTTTCCGAATGGACCACCTAAGACGCAGCCGCGGTCAACATTTAAATGAAATTATCTTCAAAAAGTAAATGTCATGAACCAATCTAACGTTTCAAATAAAGAACCGATGAGATTTTGCAAATTTTATGCGTTTTTTTTTTAAAAAAAAGTTATCAAGCTCTTAAAAAATCACCCTTTATGTTATAATATGTATTAGCCATGAGAACAGTGAGAACAGTGTGAGGAAAGGATTGTGTTTGTTTTTTGTACGATTTTATTTGAGTTTCGTTAATTGATTTTACAAAAATTGCGAACATGCAAAAATAAGAAAAATAACTAAAAGTTGTATTCGGAGGATTTCTAACCTTTTGCCCTAAATGAATTTCCTTTTTTACATGGAGGGTAAAAGCGAATAATATAGGCTATCTATTGTAGAGACGTAAAATTTCTCATAGTGATATCTGATTTGCATGCCAAAGGTTACCGACCGATACTTTGCTAAATGTGCAGATAACGGTAAATTGTGAGCACAAAATTCTCTATCAAAATTTTACGAGCATATTATATAAAAGATACATACTAGACTACTGTCCTGTCATTGCCATTTCAAATGCAATTTTTCCTGGTTTTTGGTTTTCTAGGTTTGAATTGAAATGGCAAATCGTTGTAACTCAACGGAATTCGTAGAATCAAGCATTCTGCCTCTTGTATTGGATAGCTACGTCACGATCAGTCGGGTTCCATTACACTGTTTCGGGGCATGTAGATTGCGAAACATAATAATGACAAATCCAACTTTGAGACGCAAATGATACGGCGGCATTCCAAGCCTCTCCAGAGAAATTTTACTGGATAATAACGCCGACCGATATTGTCGCGGTCTGTTGGAGACTTCGTAGCAAATTTCAATCGGTAATTCATCCCTTTGTGTGCAACACACATAAAGTTTTCACTGAATAATTTTCAATAATTTTTTGAATAGCCGGAATAAAAAAGCAAACGACCAAATTGAACGTTTCAAATAATTTACAAAGCAAAATATTAGGCTGTTCACGGTAAGGTGGTTATCGGGTTATGTGATTATTAGATTAAAAATAACCCCTATGCTCCGTGAGCACCCTATGTTGTATGGTTATTTGCTTATTTTTAAACAGCTGTTCATTGTTTACAATTTTAGTTCAATGAAATTCCAACTTATAAAATGCCTAAAAAAAGTTTAAAAAGCAAAATAATCGAATTTAAAATAAGTTCTGCTATTCAGGAAATGGACTTTATTGAAGGTATGTGCTTATTAAATAATCCGAATTTTAAGGGTTCAAAAAATTTTTTGTATAAAATTTGCAGACATCTTGCATAATTTGCTGATTGTAAACAAAAAACAGCTGTTAATAGCAGAATTTCCAATAAGAAAATCTAAATGGAAATGCCATTTGCTTAGTTTTATTTATTTTTTGTTCTGCCATTTAGTAAAATTCCAACGACTTTCTAACACTGGAAATAAGCAAACAACCACATAATCTGTAAACAAGGGCCTAGGTTGGTCAACTTTGGTTATTTTGTCACAACGCATTTTGTTGTTGTTTACTTAATCACATAACCCGATAACCACCTTATCGTGAACAGCCTAATTGAAAACAAAACAAAAAAAAAAAAATGTATGGAAAGAAGTTAATTTTCGGAATTGTCAATTTTTCTCACTTTTAAGGGTATGCACAATAGATAGTAGCCGATTATCAAACTTACTGAATATGCATATAAAATTTGGAAAAATTGGTAAAGTCTTTTCGGAGGAGTACGGTAACTAACATTGTGACATAGACATTTTTTATATTAAATACATAAATGATTAGGATGACGAGAAAAGTTGAAAACCGAGGGACGGCCTGTTTGTCCGTTCGTCCGTACAAGCCTCACTTGATTCAAAATTGAGTCACCTTGATCAAACTTGGAATGCGAGTTTCTAGCACAAAACAAACTGCGAACTCGTAGATGGGCGTAATCAGACCACTGCCACGCCCACAAATCACCATTAACCGAAAACATATAAAAATAAATAACTAAGAACTAAATTAGATATAAAGCTGTAAGTGTAGTGGATCGCAGTATCAACGGGCACCTATGGCCAAAAAATTTGGAAAAGAGGACATGGCCCCACCTTAATAAGTTTAATGTACATATTTCTCAAACCACTAAATCTACAACACCTAAATCGTTAATGTGAAAGTAGATTAAATCGGAAGATAACAGGGTCACTCCCCATATAACGATACAGATCAAAACTACAAAAAGCGTAATAAATCAATAACTAAGTACGCTGGAAACAATATGTTTTACTTTCAAGATGGTACGAAAAGGCTTTATGGAAATCAATGAGCAAATTGGACGATGGGCTTGTCACTGGCCATTTTTGGTTAAATCTCATATCTCGCGACAGGACCTATATTTATCCTATACACCACCCAGAAAATTAAATTATTAGAGAAGGTTAAGATTTTACGGTCTGTCAGGTCAACATTTGGAACATTTTTATCCCTTATTTCTAAATCTTTATTAGGCCAACTTTTTATATGTCAGCAAAAAAGGAAAGGAATATAAGTGTCCTGAACTACATATTAAAGTTAAAAAATAAAATAGAAGTTTAAAATACATCAACAATTTTTAAATTTATATTCCAAGATTTTTTGAAAAAAGTAAAATTGTATATTTCCGTTGCGTGGTAAAAATATTAAATATTTAATTCTCTCATTTATATACCGAAATCATACAAAAAATACGAATTATAAGGAAAAATGTAGCTAAATAAATTTTTTTAATATTTGGCTCCTTACGATGTTTTAATGCCTATAACTTCATTTTCTCATAACCCGGACAGTGTACAGTATTTGAAAATTTTTTAAGCACAATATAAGTCCAGTTGCCGCTTTCGATTACGATTATATTATAACGGGATTTCAAAAAGGGAATTCGGAGCTAGTGGCCGGAACTTTAAGAGCACTATGCCCAATTTCTGATCGTCAATAATCATCCTGTCAGATCAACAATTGAGGAAGAACCAAATCAGTCTCCTACATTTTTTTCTGAAGCATTGAACATTTCGCTGACGTCGTTGTGCGAAGCTCCTTACCTACATCCTTACAAGATCAAATTGACGCAAGAATTGAATCCGCTTGATCGCCAGAATAGTCGTATGTTCGTGAATTGGATAACCGAATATTTTTGGACTGAATTGGATGATATGGACTTGCACAATTCTCAAACCGTTTTTGTTTTATTTGAAAAAAACTTTTGTAGCGTTTTTATTGAAAAACTCGTAAATAGTATTACAAATATATTTAGATGAAAATATAATTTTTTCTAGATCTTATTTTATGAAAATCTCTTTAATCTTTATTATTGCATAATTTGGAAAGTTTCCTCAGTTAATGTCATGTCAGCCAGCGCTGCTGTTGTTGTGAATTATTATTTGCTACTTTGTCTCGCTAAACTGTCACCGGCTCTTTGTTGTCTCTCAGGAAAGCATCAAACTAAACTTTGTTAAGGACACGCTCAACACAACCATAGCAGAGCACAACACAAACATTTCTGAACAATCAACAAAGAGAAAAGCAAATGTATGCACTAGAATATCTCTTAAGACGCAACCTTGAAAAAGTTGAAGGAAATCCCCACGGTTGTAATTAAGCTTCTACCGCGATGCTTCCACTTTCGAAATGAAAACCCCAACTTGTTACTATCTTTAATCGCATTGAGTAGTAGTTAAAGCGCAGGTTGGAAGTTTTGGATACCCTTGTGCTCAGCGGTGTTACGGATCCACACTGGGAAGACGTCCTGCTACAACAGCAACAATCGAAATTTTGTTACACGAATTTCTGCTTGCTTGTTCCACATTTCGGTCGGTAGTCCGTCAGAGCACTTTTGCCATGCGAAGGAGTTGAAGCGATAGTTGTTTTGCATTCTGATAATTCTAAAATTCATAGGTGTACTATTACGGTTCGGCGGCGTTGCCATGCCACTTGAAAACTGTTAGTCAGTAAATGAGAAATTAAATAGCACCTCTTTACGTAGTGAAACATCTGTTTCAC
>NC_064303.1:26282013-26348454 GCF_023373825.1 Bactrocera dorsalis | reverse complement strand
AAACACCGTCTAAAAATTCAATACGTCCAAATACAAAGTGGTCATGTACCGGTGGGGGCGTCCATATTAAATCGAAGGCCACACACACAACAACCACGACAATTGAAGGACCCTAAGTGGAATTTTTTTTTTCTATTTACTTTATACTTTTTAATTAGTTATCAATATTAAACACTTTTAAGGTATATTATATTTATAGAAAAAGAAAAAAAATGAATTTATAATGAAAAAACAAGAAAAAAAATTCCAATTGCAGTTAATTGAAAAATAATTTAATAGAACTTAATTGAAAAAAAAAATGAACAAGTCTATAAAAAAGATATATATACATATATATACATATACTTATAGGCGTAAATCTTAGAATTTTCCTTTTTTTTAAGGCAAATGAGCATTGCAAAAAGAAATGTAATATACTTTTAGGCGTAAATCTTAAATATTTTTTTCTATACCAAATAAACATTGTAAATTAACATTTTTGTTTCTACTTTAAATAACCGTTGTAAATTAATAATGGAATGAATTGAATATTGCACGGAATGCAGAACTATCCGAAGGAGGGGGGAGTGTGAGAACTAAATACATATCTATACGGAATTTAGTCCCACGCCACCCATAAAGCAACCCCCCAAAACTAATGTAAGTCAATGTGAAATAATCATTATACTGTTATACTTAAAGGCTTACCAATTTCAGTTTCTTGGCACAAGGTTGCAATTTCCATGTTCTATCTTGGTCTTTCAAACTTGGAGTTTCGACAGTCCGAAAATTTATATACGAAATCTGTGACGCAATTTGGGATGAATTGCATGATGTGTATTTGTCACACCAAACTCACCACGAACTTCGGGATATTGCAAACAAGTTCTATGTAAAGACAGAAATGCCGAATTGCTTGGGAGCTATAGATGGGAAGCACATTCGTATAACAAGCCCAAGAAATATCGGAACATTGTCCTACAATTACAAAAAAACGTTTAGCATTGTACTAATGGCAAGTGAGTGATGCTAATTACGTGTTCACATATGTATGTTAATGTCGGGGCTCTAGGAAGCCCAAAGTGACGGTGGAATATTTGGCCAGCAGTGCCTTTGGGAAGAAGTTGCTGAATGACACTCTGGAAGTTCCTTCTGACACAAACTTACCGGGTACAAAGCGTAGCTTTCCGTATTATTACGTCGGCGAGAGTGCGTTTCCACTGAAACCAAATTTAATGCTACCATTTCCCGGCCGCCACTTACCAGAAGATAAAGACAAATTTAACTTGGCGTTGTTTAGAGCCCGAGTGCACATGGAAAACGCATTCGGAATTTTGGCCAATCGGTGGAGAGTACTGCTTACCAAAACACATGCTTGCCCAAAGAATGCAGACAAAATTGTTTTAGCTACGGCAGTACTTCATAATTTTTTAATGTTACAAAATGACAGGAATTACTTCACCCTTGAGCTTGCTGACCACTCAGAAGGTAACAAAGAAATACCCGGGCGTTGGAGAGAAGAAGTAAATTCTCTTGAATTTTCAACCAAGAACAGCCAATCGCTCAACTGCAAACGCATTTCAGTTACGTGAAACCAAAAGAATTTATTACAAATAATGCTTTATAATGTGAACCATTTTCATGCAATATTATTTTTATCAATAAAACAAAAAAGTTTTTTATTTAAAATAGTTGTTCAGAAATACAAACTGTACTTCATGATTACTTATTTACTTAAAAAAATATATTATTTGGCTATTCACATTTCTTGTAAAGGGTGATTTTTTTAAGAGCTTGATACTTTTTTAAAAAAAAAAAAACGCAATGCAAAATCTCATCCGGTTCTTTATTTGAAAACGTTAGATTGGTTCATGGACATTTACTTTTTGAAGATAATTTCATTTAAATGTTGACCGCGGCTGCGTCTTAGGTGGTCCATTCGGAAAGTCCAATTTTGGGCAACTTTTTCGAGCATTTCGGCCGGAATAGCCCGAATTTCTTCGGAAATGTTGTCTTCCAAAGCTGGAATAGTTGCTGGCTTATTTCTGTAGACTTTAGACTTGACGTAGCACCACAACAAATAGTCTAAGGCGTTAAATCGCATGATCCTTTGGTGGCCAACTTAGGGGTCCATTTCTTGAGATGAATTGTTGTCCGAAGTTTTCCTCAAAATGGCCATAGAATCGCGAGCTGTGTGGCATGTAGCGCCATCTTGTTGAAACCACATGTCAACCAAGTTCAGTTTCTTCCATTTTTGGCAACAAAAAGTTTGTTAGCATCGAACGATAGCGATCGCCATTCACCGTAACGTTGCGTCCAACAGCATCTTTGAAAAAATACGGTCCAATGATTCCACCCGCGTACAAACCACACCAAACAGTGCATTTTTCGGGATGCATGGGCAGTTCTTGAACGGCTTCTGGTTGCTCTTCACCCCAAATGCGGCAATTTTGCTTATTTACGTAGCCATTCAACCAGAAATGAGAAATGATATGTAGACCATAAATCGGACGTAAAGCGCGAAACACATTTCGAACCGAACACTTGATGTTGGTAATAAAATTCAATGATTTGCAAGCGTTGCTCGTTAGTAAGTCTAGTCATGATGAAATGTCAAAGCATACTGAGCATCTTTCTCTTTGACACCATGTCTGAAATCCCACGTAATCTGTCAAATACTAATGCATGAAAATCCTAACCTCAAAAAAATCACCCGTTATATCACATTTTTAAATTAAAAAAGTTTCTTTTAATATCACCATTATTATCGTATACATCTATATATATAAAAGAAAGTTGTTGTTAGTTACATCATTTATAACTCAAGAAACGGCTTATCCGATTTGGCTGAAAATTGGTGGAGAGGTAGCTTAGAACCAGGCTAAGGACATAGGATACCTTTTAGCTCTTTATGTCAAAGTTTAATACAACTCATAAATACAAAAATTATATTTCCAAATAAGCATTTGTTCAAAATTCATGTTTGTAGGCATATTTTGAATATTTCATTTCTTCAAAAAAAAAAAAAAACAAAGCAAAAAAATAAAAAAAACCTCACATCTATATATATAAAAGAAAGTTGTTGTTAGTTACATCATTTATAACTCAAGAACGGCTTAACCGATTTGGCTGAAAATTGGTGGAGAGGTAGCTTAGCTTCTAAAAAATAATGCAATTGCTAAGTATTTGGAACAGAAGAAATGAACTGCAACCAAATACGCAGTGAAGTAGATTATAACTGGCTCAGTAATCAGTCGTTGATTCCCAAAAGACTGATGTTATAACTTTTCCAGCCGACTTTTTTGTTTTTCCACGCCTGAGAACCGGTTCATCATGTGCAGTCCACTAGAATGACTGTCGATTGGACTCCAGTGGGAAATGATGGAGCTATGTTTCTATTACCCACTTTATTCCGATTAGAGAGCACTTAAACTCTTCTCAGAATCAGTTATTCGTTGCTTTTATTGGATTATGAACTTGCGAGCCGCCTACTTTGTTTATTTCGCCTGTTTCCAGCTTAGCAAATGTCTTTTCAGCGGTGGATTTCCCTGAGCCCAAATTCAACAGTATTTTCCCCAAAAAAAACAATGCTTTATTGACACACGAAATGTTTTATGATCCATTTTTTGTAAACTAACACAAGTTGCTTCACAAAAATGCTATATCTCATTAACTAATAGTTATAATCCAACTAATAGAAATCTACATAACATATGTAGATGGTAGAAGTAGTATTATCTATGTATCAGCCACAGTGAAGCGTGGACGGTCCTCTAGTATACATATATACAAAAAAAACATGAAATTCAATTTTGCTTACTCACTACTTAAAAAAAAAAATTTTCTACATAAATTGAACAAAAAATAGTTTCAGTCTGTCGTTATCACATTGTTAATTAATCTACCTCAAATACCCCAAATAGAAATTTCAGATTTCATCGAACACTAAAGCCGACACTTTTGACTCGATATGTATCACCATTTCTGGCGGAAGACCGGCTTCCGAAATTTTTGTAGCCAAGGAAGCAAAATGTTGTGCAGTGGAATTGGTTTTACGCGATCGTGATTCGTCCTGCCGTTTCAAGGAATTTGGCGAACGCTTCACCGTTCTTTTTCTGCGAAAATGGATTGGAAAATAATGAGCAAATTTTTCAAAGCAAAACAAAGAAACAAAATATACCTTTTGTCCTCGTCCATTCGAAGATGTCGGCTGCGACGTCTCCATTGTCGTCGATGATGTTGATGCCTCCAAAGATGGATCAATAATTCTATTGTCTTGGACACTTTCGATCTCCTCGCTTATGCTCCTAATAGTACTGTAAAATGCATTATTAAAAAAAAATATTTTCGTTACGTAAGGATATTTACTTACCGCCTTGAATTTGGAATTTTTTCCATAAACGACATCGCCTCCAGATATCGCCATTTTCTTCGGGGAGTTTGTTGGCCACTCCCCGAAGCGATTTGCTCCATTCTTTTACATCGTTTGTAACAGTCACGGAGACTCCTCCACCTATTTTTGCATTCTATTTCTGCAAATGAAATTAATATTAGAATTTAATATATTTTATTTATATTTATTTGCCTTACCGCTCAACCTTGTGTTTGTAGAAATTTGTTTCCACGCCATATCTTTTTTTCTTAGATTCTTATAATCTCTGTGCGAGATATCATAAATCAAGGGGCAATTTCGTACTTCTTCGATTAAAATTTCGTCGTCCATATTTATATCTGAAATATAATATTTTCATTGTATACTAAACCCAATTACATACAATAAATGTAAAAATATTACACAATTAAAATAATACTTACCGCAAGTAGACCAATTCACTCAAATATCAATATAACAATGGCCGGCATGTAAGTTAATACCACCAGTTCATATTACATGAACATATTGTATTTCTGTTATAAATACATATGTAACCCATATGGTACTTTCCTAATACTGTCCGCCTTAGGTGGTCCAAAAATATAACTCATAGATTGTAAGATGAATCTTTCCACTTGCAACATATGTCCTATCTCAAGTGGATTGTAGATATACTTCCTAGAATGTAAAATTAATATTTGTATCTAGGCTTAAGCAAAATATTGTATTTAAGAAAATGTAATAAAGAAAACGAGGCAGTCGACCACAGGCAGTTGCCCGTAGTCACTCAAAAATCAAACAACTTATTAATTGGCGATCCTGCCAGGAGACACGTAAAACTCCTGTTGGACCAAAAAAAAAAAAAATCACCAAGAGACATAAAAAAAAATCTCAGCGCCACAATTGAAAAAAAAATTCGAGTGCTTGCCAACTGCCTGTCGAACGCGCCACGTGTATACGGATTACGAGCGAAAAAACAAGCTAACGTACGCGTTACAACAATTAAAAAAAATAAATAAAATTGAGAAACAAAAAACTACAACAGTTTCACAAATAAAGTGATTTTAAAATGTGAATTGAAAAACCAAAAACTGAAAGTGAAAATTTTTGAAAATTTCAAACAAATAGAAGCGAGTGCGTGGATCTATAAACTATCCACATAAAAACAAATAAATAAAAAAAAATTCTGTAAATCTGAAATTTCACAAAAAAAAAAAAACTGATTTCATTTAACCCTTTCATGTCATAATTAAACTGGGCCTATTTAAAAATATTTTGAGTATATGGGGATACTATTTGAGCCTTGAATATGAAACGATATCAATTTCAAACCTGTATCTCTTCTGGTTTTTGAGTTATAAGATGTTGCTTATAAGCAACATTGAGCCATGGTAGTATACAATCAAACACATACAAATATTGATAGTTTTAATTTTTTTCTATTACTTTTCATACATTTCATATGTGATATGAGACAAAACAGTTTTTCTGTGGGTTACAGCATAAGTGCACCTTACATTTTGAGCATTTAGATTTTGAAATACCAGTCTGGCATAATCTACACCTTCCTTTTCCTCCCCATTCAACCCAATGACCGGTTTGATCAAGACGCATCGACTTTGGAGGTTCACTCATGTATGATCGCTTTGACGACGAAAAGCTCATTGAAATTTCTGACACGTTAGATGGTACCGGCGACGCTGGTGAAGATGAACCTGGTTCCATTCTTTCAGGTATTTCCTATGGACGACCTCTTTTATGTGGGTTTATTGACGTAATATTAGACGCGTGAAGAAGCTGGTTTGCTATGGATAATTGAAAATCCAGCAATGTCATATATTTCGTTCGTGTGACTTGATTTTTTAGGTCTCGTCTATACAGCAACCAGCTATAGACTACCACTGTGCTGATGCACCAGTAAACTATGCGCATATACCATTTCTTAGAACGTCTAAGTCTAACAACATGTCAGCCAAGTCTACACCTCCCATGTGCTTGTTATAACATTCAACAACAGCCGGTCTAGGTACATCTATGTACTTTTTTTGCTTACGACACCAGCGTCTGCATTGTGAAACCGGATTTTCAGCTATATAATTTGACAAAAGTTGCACACCTTTGTTATCGTACCAGCGACAGGCAGCTAAATTATGTACAGCTTCATACTTGAAGTCGTATGATCCCCGACTTTTTTTCATGAGGTCATTTTCATTCATAAGGCTACAGTTTTTAATCCGATTGCCTCGTATTGTTGCTGCTGCTAAAATACCTCGTTCTTTGAGTGCAATCATCAGGCTTATGGAAGAAAACCAATTATCGAAAAATAACTTATAATTTTTGTGTCTAGGCACATTACTAGCCAAATACAACACAATATCTGACGAAATACCCAATCCAAAAGATGGACATGTTCCGTCTCCAACATAGAGAGCAAAATCGTATACGATGCCTGAAACTCCAGCTCTTGTAAACATTTTAAAACCCCATTTATTGGGTTTCATGGGTAAGTATTGCTTTAGACTGTGACGTCCCTTAAATTTTATCATCTGTTCATCTATGCTCTGATGTTCTTCCTGCTGTAATTTGTTGCATTTCTCCTTCAGTTTGGCCAATAATGGACGTATTTTATATAGCTTGTCGTAATCGGGTGATCCTGGTTGCGGCTGCTATCATTTAGGTGAGAGGCTCCTTTGATTTTCTCAAACCGTGTTCTGGATAAAGAATCCGCAACAGCTGATAATTTGAGGTTTGGCGTCCAAGCCATTCACATATTTGGAACTTGTATCACGCCCAAATAAAGAAGTACGCCAATAAATCGTCTGATTTCGAAAGGTGCACAATGAAGCTCTACGCCATTCGTTTGCATAGAATAAAGATTTGTTTCGGTACAAATCTTCGTTATGATTTCATCATCGAAGAAACCATTGAAGTAGTTTATAGGATCTTTGACTTCTTGTAGGCATGCTGACCTCCATCTCAAACTATCCAGGTTTACTTTCTCATACGTTTCACTGACAATTTTTTCTGTGAGCACTTCTTTTTCAACTTCATCAGCATTTCCACCGCCTTCAATGATTTCATTTAACAAATTCATTTCCACGTTTTCTCCCTTTTTTTCACCTCTTCAATTGTTTCTTCAATGATTCTCTCCAAATTCTCTTCCTCTTCTTCTTCTTCATTCTCATCTTCAGAATTATTCCAGTCAAAATTGATAATTTTATTTATTTCTGATTCTGTAAGACCTCTGTATATCTAAAAGAATTTAAAAGAAAAAAAATGTTACTTTGGACAAATGTTGCTTATAAGCAACATTGTGTTTAAAAAAATTCCTGGAATCACAATATTACACACAATTTTGTTCTGTAAATTTTATTTCATTTTCTTACTTGTTATTTATAAAATAAACCACTTTGTATAAAGAAATGGCAGTCAGTTTACTTTTTATTTAACTTTTTCAAAGCTTATTTTTGTCACTTTCTTTTTCACAAGCTTTTACGCAACTTTAGCTAGTTATCAAATGAACACCTGTTAAGCTATCGTCATGAAACTTCGCAAACTAGTGCTCACAGATATCCGTTAGAGACGAAAATAAACAAATTGTAAAAATATTGATATTTCGAGGAGTTATCGACAGAAATATGCAATGTTGCCTATAAGCAACAAATGACATGAAAGGGTTAAACCTCGCACACGGCCGCCAACGACGACCATTGCACAACCAACCGCCAAAATTCGTCTTAAAAAGCAACAGCAGCAGCAAAGTCAACAATAGCCGCAACAGCAGTAACAGCAGCAACAGCAGCAATAGCAACAGTAACAACAGCAGCAGTAGAAGCAGCAACATAAAATTAGTTGTAAGTAAGGCTTATACATAAGTATTCATTAATTAAATTAAGTATAAAAATTGTTTATTTTGAGTATTAATTTGCTTCATGAAACTCACAAATACATATAGTATATAGAAAAGGGCAAACCCGAAAAATAACGATTATAAAAAAGAGGCGATAGGAATAAAGAATTTTTAAGAGATCAAGATAATTTTATAATTTTTCAAAATGGCAGTGAATAATTTTACTGTAGACGATATAGCTAGATTAATAGCTACACAAACCGCAAACTTAAGAACTGAGATAGCTCAGTTGAGTAATAGAATTAAAATTCTAACAGATGCGTCACATGTAACTGAGTATGAAACTCAAAGAATTAACGATTCCATAACATGTGACGAAAATTTAGACATAATAAAGTCTTTGCCAGAATTTTCCGGTAAATCTTATGTCAGCTGGAGAGAAGCTGCAAAGAATTCGATGAGCCTATATATTGAAGGTAGTAGAAGGTATTTTGGAGCATTAACTATCCTCCGAAATAAGATTGTAGGTAATGCCAATGATATGTTAACTAATCATGGCACAGTTTTGAATTTAGAAGCAATATTTGCAAGATTAGATTTTGCTTACGCCGACAGACGACCAATTCACGTAATTGATCAAGAGATGAGCGTTATGAGACAAGGATCGACATCCTTAATTGATTATTATAATGAAGTCAATCAGAAATTGACATTACTAATAAATAAAACTATAATGACGCACGGCACCAATTCAGATATTACAAAACAATTAAATATCAAGAATCGAGAAACCGCGTTAAGAACTTTTATAACTGGTTTAAATTACCCTCTAAACCAAATATTATTTACATTAACACCTACCGATTTGCCAAATGCTCTTGCTAAAGCACAAGAACTTCATTCAAATCAAATGCGATCGCAATTTGCTTTGCAATTTACTAAAAACAATCATGAAATTGGTTCACGAAACCAGCCTCAAGCTAACCGAAGATATTCGAATTTTCAGAATAGCTTAAGGTACCCCCAAATAAATAATAATTCATACCAAATGTATGCCAATCACCCAGAACCTATGGAAGTGGATCAATCAATCCAATTAACAAATAAACCCAATCAAAGAAACCAACCACACGTGGGGAGTAACAGATATAATTGGCAGACAAATTATCAGCTAACAAATATACCAAAAAGGTCCATTGAAAGTGCACAAATAAGCACACAACCTCAACCAATAATTCAACGAATTAATAATATTGGTGAGAACCATTTTTTAGGGTAAACTCCGAGTTGCCGTATGTTATTAAAACCGATAAAAAAACTGGGCAAATCTTTAGAATTCTCATAGATACGGGGGCAACCAGCTCATATATACGAGCCGGAATTTATAATAATAAAAGCATTTTAGTAATTAAGAAGAAGGTTAGAACCATTCATGGTTCGACCATAATAAAATATTTTCATAATATCAATCTGTTTGGTATACAGGAACGTTTTTATGAAATTAACAATTTAGAGAGCGATCTTTTAATTGGAATTAATTTCCTAAATAAAATCGGAGCGACAATTGATATTCCGAATAGAAAATTGATTTTTGGGAATAATAAAACAGAGAAAATAAATTTTCTCAATGATTTAATTATATTAAACGCCTTGGGACAAAAAAGTCCTGAGGCACCCGTCAATAATAATATTAGCAAAAATGATACTAAGGATAGAAAAATTAATGAAGCAAATGCTCACAACATTTTGAAAATAAATAATGTTGAAATTTCTAACGAAGTTGCTGATACGTATAACTATAATAATAATGAAAGGAAAGATATCAACACCTAGCCTATATGGTCCAAACAATATCCTTATTCTATATCTGCAAATAATTTTCTTAATAAGGACATCGAAATTCACTCGTAAAAGGGATTATACGACATAGTGAAAGCCCGTATAATTCTCCCGTTTGGGTCATTCCAAAAAAGGAATAAATGAAGATGGTAGTCCGAAATTAACACTGGTCATCGACTTCAAAAATTAATGAAAAAACAATAACCGACAAGTACCCAATGCCTAATCCCGAGGTGATACTTTTTAATTTGGGAGAATCAAAATACTTTTCCGCAATAGATTTAGAGTCTGGATTTCATCAGATATTGATGAAAGAAAACGATATAGAAAAAACAGCATTTTCTGTAAATAACGGAAAATATGAATACCTAAGAATGCCATTTGGACTTAAAAATGCTCCAAGTATATTTCAGAGAGCAATGAATATTATTTTATATGAATTTATAGGAAAATTTTGTCACGTATATGTTGACGACATAACAGTATATTCAAAAAATCTAAAGGAACATATATCTCATTTGAAATATATAGTACAAACCCTCGAAGAAGCCCATATGAAAATATCTATAGAAAAATCAAAATGTATAGAAGCCGAGGTTGAATTTTTAGGATACGTTGTATCCCATAAAGTTATAAAAACTGATCCCAAAAAAGTAGAAACAATAAAAAATTACCCATATCCCAAGACGTTACGACAATTTAGAGGATTTTTAGGATTAACGGGATACTATAGAAAATTTATAGGAAATTATGCAACAATAGCTAAACCACTAACAAAACACTTAAAGGGAGAAAATGGTAAAATATAGCAGTATATGTCCAAAAAAACAATTATTAATCTTGATCAAGAAGGAATTGTTGCTTGTGAAACCTTAAAAAGCGTTACAAGAACAAGTTGAATAAGCTCAACCAAACTTTGAGAAAACATAAATTTTAACTACTGACGCATCTAATGTTGCTGTAGGTGCAGTTTTATCCCAAGAAGGAAGACCAATAACGTGTATTTCAAAGACATTAAACTCTACCGAACAAAATTACGCAACAAACGAAAAAGAATTATTCGCCATAGTTTGGGCATTAAAGACATTACGCCATTATCTTAATGCAGTAAAAAATTTAGAAATTCATACGGATCATCAACCATTAGCATTTGCAATGTCCGAAAAAAATCCAAATGTTAAAATGAAAAGATGGCGAGCTTTTATTGAGGAGTTTTCTTCAAAAATAATTTATAAACCGGGAACAACAAATGTAGTTGCTGACGCATTATCAAGACAAGTATTAAATAATTTAACTAGTTCATGTGAGTCGAGTGAGTCAAGTGATTCAGTAATAGAAACCCAATATTCCGCAGAAAGTTGCGATGAATACCAAATTTATGAAACAAAAAAACCTTTGAATCATTTTAAGCAACAGATAGTAATCGATAGTGGAGCAAAAATTACTGTCTCAGAGACTATTTCTTCTTTAATAATAAACGTTTTTTAATTGAATATGACAGACCAGAAAATATAATTGGTATTTTAAAAGAATATATGAATCCAAAAGTAGTTACAGGAATATTTTGCACACCTGAAGTGCTATATGCAATAAAAAACATTTGAAGGAGACATTTCCCACAATAAAATTTCTATATACTAAACTATTCCCTAATGATATATGCAATAAAGAAGATCAAGGATCGATAATCGAGCAAACACATAATAGAGCGCATAGAAATTATAGGGAAAACTTGGCACAAATTAGGCAGCAATATTATTGGCCTTTAATAATAAAACAATTTAAACAGTACGCAAAAAATTGTAGCATATGTAATAGTAATAAATATGAAAGACACCCGAAACTAATTCCAATAAGGGAAGCACCAATACCAAACAAAGAGGGAGAACAACTCCATATAGATATTTTTTTCGCACAAAAGCTTAAATTTCTTACAAGTATAGATTCATATTCCAAATTTCTAATCGTAAAATATATAGAAGACAAATCAAATTTAGAAGAAAAAGTTTTGGAACTGTTACAAGTTTAAAGCAAGAACACAGCTTAATTAGTAATTTTGAATCAATTATGAGAGCAGTTCAACAGTATAATAAAACAATTCATTCTGTAACAGGTAAACAACCTTGCAACATTTTATTTAATAAAGAGCCTCACGAAAATATGAAAAATGTGTTGCAAAATGCTCAAGAGAAAATGCTAGAGCATCATAACAAG
Source organism: Bactrocera dorsalis (assembly GCF_023373825.1). Lineage (NCBI taxonomy): Eukaryota > Metazoa > Arthropoda > Insecta > Diptera > Tephritidae > Bactrocera > Bactrocera dorsalis. The sequence continues at coordinate 26,336,197 of NC_064303.1, read as the reverse complement.
AAAAGGCTTCAAAAAAGTTATCAAAAAGGAGATATTATATATGAAAAAATTTATGGGGAAAGAAATAAATTGAACCCCAAGTACAAAAGACAAGTAGTATTAGAAGATTTAGGAAATACAATTAAAATACAAAACAGAAACAGAATAATACATAAAGATAATATTAAATCTTAAAATTCTTTAGGTTCACAATGTTATACATCATCATACTTTATACGGCAATGCCATTCATCACAGCTCAAATCGAAATCATGGACCTCAATCACGGGAATGGATATTCCCTTCTGAACCTAGAAAAAGTAAAGTTGGTTGAAAGATACGACAGAATTACATATCTTATTAATACAACAATGTACAAAGAAATAGTTGACAATTTAGAGGAAATGGCACTCAAAGAAAAAGAACCGAATCCGCTTGTAATGGCTAAAATTAAGCATATTAGAACTCAGATATATACACTCATCCCACATCATAGAATTGAGAAAAGGGGATTAGTTAATATTATAGGAACAGGTCTTAAATATATTTATGGCGTCATGGACGACGAAGACCGTCAAAAAATAGAAGGCAAATTAGAAATAAATACAATCAATGCCCACAATGCAATCGAACAAATCAATGCTCAGAAAAACATAAATGAAAAATTTAACTACCAAATTAAAGCTATTCGCGATAATACTAACAATCACTACAGGAAATTATTTCAGAATATAAACGCAGTTAGCTCAGAATTAAATAAAATAGCAAAGGAACGGTGGACAAACAAACTGTTGGGGAATTAAATGTATATTGAGACTAATATCGTAAGAATAAAAGAGATCATAATGACGAGCCAAAATAACCACTTAAGTAGAGATATTATTTCAGATGACGATAGTTTAAAATTGAATATAACTTTTGAAAAATTGGGTAAGATCAAAATTGTAATTGTCACTCAAAACGAAAATATTGTGATTTTAGTAAAGATTCCTAGTTTTACTAAAGAGACCTATCAATCAATATACATTCAACCTATACCGAATATAAATCAAGCAGAATTAAATATACAAGAAAAGGAAATTTTATGTCTAAATGATATCACATATAAAAAGACTTCCATTAAAAAAGAATTAGAAGAATACAAAGACGATTGCATCGAATATTTATTTAGGAGTCAAATTAAGATGAATTGTAAATATAAGTATAATAACCAATCAAAAGTAATAGAAATGGATACAAACCATATTTACGTAATCAATGCAAAAAATAAAACCATTTATCACAACTGTAATTCTAACAACTTTACTATTAACGGTAATTATTTAATACGATTTGAAAATTGTAATGTTCAAATTGATAACTTAGTCTATAGACATCGTAAGCCTCTCACAATGAAATTATTACCAAATCCAGTTAAGGTTATTAATATTACAATCACAAAGAATTTAAGTATGGAAGAAATACATTTTCAAAACATTAAAAATATTCAGGAAATAACAGATCTCAGATATGAAGCAAAAAAAAAGTAAAATGATAAATTACAGTCTGATAACAATTGTCAGCCTTATAATAGTAATACTAATAATCTGTAAATACAAAGAGAATAAAAGCACACAGGTTAAAGTTAACATTGAACAAATTCCAATGCAAGATCAAGCCCAATCAATAGATCAAATGATGGAAAGGATCAAGCACTATTCCTCTTTGAATCGGGACGCTTCAATTTAGAGGTGGGGGAGTTAATACCACCAGTTCATATTACATGAACATATTGTATTGTTATAAATATGTAACCCATATGGTACTTTCCTAATACTATCCGCCTTAGGTGGTCCAAAAATATAACTCATAGATTGTAAGATGAATCTTTCCACTTGTAACATATGTCCTACATATGTCCTATCTCATGTGGATTGTAGATATACTTAGAATGTAAGATTAATATTTGTATCTAGTCTTAAGCAAAATATTGTATTTAAGAAAATGTAATAAAGAAAACGAGGCAGTCGACCACAGGCAGTTGCCCGTAGTCACTCAAAAATCAAACAACTTATTAATTTGTACACAAAACAACGCAGCTCTCCATTTTGCATGTACACAATTTCGTTGTGTGCATACCGCGTATAATACCTTTGTACTTCAATGAAATTTTATTATTTAGTTCAAAGTGAAATTTTTTAAGCAAAAAATAAGTAAATAGGTATATATTTTTGTTTTAAATTATCAATTGTTATTACAAATGGTATAATAGAGCTATTTTATGCTTTTATTTGTAAAATAACGTCAAGTTTGTAAGAGCTGTGAATAATTTTACATTTTACATATTAGTGGAATCACCACTCTTCCTCATCTCTCTACCTTCCATTCTACTGTCAACTCTACTGTCGTCCTACTGTCGTTGGCAAATATAGGATTATATTGAAGTTAGCGAGAACGACAACTGTCGGCCTACAGTCGTGTAGTCGTGCAGCTGTCAAAATAACAGTGTCCATAAGAACGTGTGTATTTTAATATTTGACAGATGCCGTTTGTCGTTTGTCGTCGCTATTGTATTCAGCACTTCAGTCAGCACGGGACTGTGACAGCGTACACACGTTTAGCATCAGACTACGCAAATGAGTTCATCCTCTAGCTAGTCTTGGTACCCTGACTTGTGAACGCCGTCTGTTTACGGTGGAGCCTGGTAGTGAGTTCATCCTCTGACCAGCTCCAACTTTAACATTGCGATCGCTAACGCAGTCTTCCGTGGTCCGGTATCTTTACGCGGCAAAAGTGGTTGAATAGGACAGCGTCATTGAATCCTACACGAGCGTCGGCAGAAGTAGCCGACCGTAGTCGTCGTAGCACGCGAGCGTCAACGTATACGCCAGGACACCGTCATTGAAGCCTAGGCGAGCGCCGGCAGATATAGCCGAGCGTGGTCGTCGTGGTATAGAGCAGAAAGTCGTCTAGCACTCCCAGCAGAGCGGGAAACGGTATTGCCCTAATAGGGCCCATACACGACACACAAGTGCGTTCGATCTGTGTGAATTCGTTTCGCCCATACACGACACGCAAATCCATTTTTCGTTCGTTCTTCACACAGTTAACATCTGCGACAGGCAAGCGGAAAATTTCTTGGAATTTATATGTGTATAAAACAACAAAAGAAAAATGCACAAAAAAGGATTGGTTGAGTAAAAGGAATAATCGTCCTTCGTCCAATTTTAACACCGGCTCCCATGAAGCACTTTGGTATTATATGGTAAAATTAAATGTCCCTGGCGTATTCAGTTATTGATTTATTGCGTTTAGGAGTTTTTAACAGTACCGTAATATGGGGAGTGAGCTAGGTTACCTAGTGATTTCATCCCTTTTTGACACTATCGGTAGGAGTTCCTTTACTATTGGGGCTTAGCAATTTTATTTGTTTTAACTTTAGTGGTTTAGGAGATATGTGGATTAAACTTACTATAGGGTAAAGCCGCGCACATCAAAAATTCAAAATTTTTTGCTCACAGGTGCCCCTACGCTACTGCGATTTCCTATTCCAAATTGCAGTTTTATATCTTACTTAAGTCTTTAGATGAGGCAACTTTATATGTTTTCAGTTAATGGCGATTTGTGGGCGTGGCAAATTATTTATATATATATAAATGTATATTTATCTAACTCTATATCTATCTCGCTTAGGTTTAGGGACAACCTTAAAGTGAACATAACTATTATAATCTGCAGCAAAAGATTGTAAGTGTATAGTGTATGTTAGAAATACTGTAGACAGGCCGTAAATGAAGTGCGAATGTGTGAGAATATGTACATATAACATAAAATATTTAGAGAAATACACATAAACAGCATAGACCACACAGACGTATATAATAGCCAACCAACGACAATGCCACGTAATATGCTACAGCAAGTTGAAATTACAAAAATGCGAAAATATGTCAGAAATGCTGCAGACAGGTCGTAAATTGAGTGTGAATGTTTCAGAAAGTGTGTACAGTTTTCTGTGTGAAGATATTTCCTTTAAGTAGGCTTCCATGTTTTGTTTATATCATTTGTATTCTTCTTTTTACTGATTTTAGAAACAGCTGTTGTTTGTGTTCTTATTATTTTGTTCTTATTGTTGTTGTTGCTGCGCCGCTGCCACCTTTTAAAACTTTCAATGAATGTTACTTATAAACTCTTTTAACAGCAGGACCTACTACAGCAGCAACAAACACACACATTCACAAAATTGTTTATCATTAAAAGGCAACCAATAAAGCCAAACAAGGGCGCTAAGTTTGAACACAAAAACGAAAACGTGTCCCCGTTAAATGAAAAAGTGCTCTTTAGCAGGTGTTATGATACTTTAGAAAGCCAACAAAAGTTTGCAGAACGCATTTAGCTTGCACATAAATGGCTTTTTGAGCACAAGGTCAAGCTCAACTGGGACCCACTTTCACTGCCTGATAGTATACTACTACTGCCTTCTTTGCGCCTACTTGCTTACTAGTTCAAGACTTGCTGTAACAGCTGTAAAGCTCAAAGCGTGCCTTTGACTTTTACTGTATATACCGTTAAATCACATGTATACCAACATATTTATTTCCAACTAATTTCATAAGCTCGTGTTAAATCTACGAAGCGTGACCAGTCGTATAAAAAATATTGGTAGCTCACTAATACATATGTACATATTCATATATAAATGTAGCTATAGTATGTATAAAGTACGAATTTTACTTTGAGCAAATGACTTGTTTTGACGGCAAAAGTTGTTTACTCGAAAACCTTGCCGCTGCCTGATCTGCTGAAGCCAGTTGTATCATTTAGCACGTAGCAGACTTATGAAAATTGATTTTTTTTTTACATTCAGTTTCAGTGGCGCTGAGACAGGATCAGTGACGTAACACTATATAAAATATTTCAAAAAAACATTAAATACCGCCACTCTAGACCTTAGGAATAACTTAGCGGCCAAGTTTGTTTGCAGGTTTGAGTTAAATTTCAAAAGGCTTAGCATTTCATGGTGTCATGTTCACTTTGGTTACGAACGAGCGGCTGGTGAGTTGTCTCCGAGCCTCTGGAGAGTCAGGGACAAACATTTTTCGCGTGTCGTAGTTCTGTGAATGGTGCAAGCCGATAATGTAGCGGACGTTTGAGTAGAGGTACGCGATTAAATTCTGTGTGAAACTCGCTAAATCTGCGACAGAGATGTTTGATATGATCAAGCAAGCTTACCCAGATGTTGCGTTAGCAAGAATTGGTGTGTTTCGCTGGGACCAGGTCTTTTGAAGACCGGAAGAATGTCCCAAAGTGAAAACGTATTGTCCTTTTTGACATCAAAGGCATTGTCTATCATGAATTTATTCCTCCTGCACAAACCGTCAACGCTAAGTTTTACGTGGAAGTCTTCCAGAGACTCAAACGAATGGTCAATCGGGTCTGACAAGACATCGCAGGCAATTAGATGTTGCACCACGTCAACGCCCCAGCTCCCACCGCTTTCTTGCGCAGCTACCTAACTAAGACCAACATTCCAACGCTTCCCCAACCGCCTTACAGCTCATATGGGGGACTTTTTTTGTTTCCTTGTCTAAAAAGGCCGTTGAAAGGGCATCCAAGCAGCATGCACCTCGGCTCTCAAGGGTACTCCGGAGAATGGCTTCCGTGACGTCTTTAATGCTTGGAAATCGCGCTGGCAGCGCTGAATCGGCGCAGAAGGAACCTATTTTGAAAGTAATTGTAACGATTAGTTTAATAATTATTCAGTCCTATTGCTTTCCGCACAAATCCTGTATTGCGCAAATTCACGTTTGTATTTTATTTTCTTTTGAAATGAGACAGGAAATGATGTTACCATCAATTTTGTCTAACCGTTTGTTCCTTAAATTTGATGAAATCGACGCGAAGGATTTCTGGTTCCAACAAGGCGGCACGCCGCCTCCAATTTCAAGTCTAAACATGGACACAATATATGAATAGGTTGGCGACTCCATAATTTCGAGAAATGACCTAGTCAAATGGCCGGTAAGATCATCCGGCCTAAGGCCTCCAGATTATATGCTTTATGAATATGTCAAATCACGCCTACGCCAATCAACCAGCAACGCTCAAGGAGCTCGCAGCCGACATTCTCTGCAATATAGCCGAAATGCTTCGCCGGCAGATGGACAATTTTCGAAAAGGGATTGAGATATGAAAACGGAGCCGTAGCGACCATTTGGCCGAGAATTTAGTCAAATGGCAAATGACATATGTACAATTACCTTCGTAATATGAAAAGCGGAACGGAACAGTCATTGTGTTTACAGGAAAAGCTGAAGTGAGAGTCGAATTATAGCATTTATAGGGATTTGTGCCAAAGAATTCAAAATTAATTACATTGAGTGAGTTCAGGTATCATTTCATATGGTCAACTCTCATTGCTTGTCTGCAACTCCTGAATTATGATAAATTTGGTTAGGGATAATCACAAATGATTCTATATACAAACTAGGAATCAACTAAATAAATTTGGTGAAGTTGGTCCGTTAGCAAGCTTGACCTTTGAATAGCTTAGTAAAAGTACATTTTCAAAAACTCACGTTATGAAAGAAAAAGTTGAGACAGAACACATATGTATCTGTTTTAATGGTCTTTGACTTGAATTTCAAAGCAGAAATTTTAGTGTATTTAGTTAACCCAGAACGTCCAAAAATGGTTAAAAAATACAAACTCATTGACTGTTTTTGCGTCCAAAGCATGTCGAACTTATATGTATATTTTAACAAATATGCACTATATACGAGGCAGGTATATAAACGTTTATACAGATACAGATATATGTATATGTAAATAGCCGCTCACGAAGCATCCTTGCCGCTCAATCCTGCTCCCCGCATTGCGCTCGCTCTCAACATTTTACTGAGTCTCAATTAAAAGTAGTGTCTCTGAGTATCCGTTGCGTGTTCTCTCGTCTTCTCTGAAAGCTATCCTAGTAGAAATTCACCATAGTCTCTCTCGAAAGAGCACCTTTTTGTTACTGTTGTTATATGCATCACTTGGCTTTAGCTTGGTACCAACTCGCTGGACCACTGCATCATTCAGTCATCGTCGCGCTGTCAACACAACTGGTACATTCAACGGAAGGAATTATAACGGAAATATTTGATAACAACAACACCTGCTACAGTGGTGTGTGTGTGTGTAGGTGTCTTTAGTGCATTTCTGTGTGCTTTAGTGTTAGTGTCAGAGAAACTTTGCAGAAGCGCGCGAGAAAGCACATTTGCATGTGCAAATATACATATATATACGAATTTGTGTGTGTCTCTATATATATATGTAAGTATGTATATAGGGATATTTACATACAAATCGCTGTAGTAACTTTTTGGTGAATGCGTGCAATTTTTTGAATTTTTTTTATTAAATGATGACAGTTACAAAAAAAAAATAATAACAAAAACTACCGTTAGTGAAAGTGCTATTTTTGTAAATATATTTATTAAAAATATATGAAAATTTAAACAAAAATATAAAAGGTGTAAGTGTTAATGCTCAAAACAGATTTTTTTTTTTTTTTGAGAAATAAAAAAGAAAATAATAAAAAAAAGTTTCATGTGTAAAATTTGTGTCGCTCTTGGCTGTCAATCAATTTGCTGGAGTAGGTCGACAGCCGTCTCACCGGTGAGCTAAAGAGCAACTAATTACTTCTGACATGTTCGCATTTGCTGTGACATTTTCCAATGACAGCAAATGTTAGTGAAATTTCAACAACAATAACAAATTGATCAAACAACAAATATAACAAAAGCAAAGCACACGCGTATTTAATGTGTTGTCAAAATCGCAGTCGGTGAGCCACAAGCTGTCGCCTCCGATAATTTACAGTTAATTATGTGTTCTCGAAATCAAGTTCTTAAGTAACGGCTTCCAATGCAGTATTTGTGTAGAATAGCGCCTAAACGGTGATGAAACGGAAACGGAGTTTTTGAGTATTCCGACAACATGCATATAAAAACGTTAATAGCAAAACAGGTCAAAAGTAAACCGCTAATTGCAGGTGCTTGTATGTGTGTGTTACTTAATACTTGCGCTTGTGTATTTGTGAATTTATACGCGCAAAGTTAATTGGCGGCAAATGTTGATGTTGACGTTGACAGCAACGCAGTCATAACTCGGTCAGTCGGTCGTGACTGCGAAGTCACATGTTACGCATAATTAATGATAAAAACAAATATGGCAAACAAGCTAACACATATACATACATAAATAGAGAAACTAAAAACGTGTGTGCTCTCACTTGTGTACATATAATATTATTATTATCTGCCGGTAGCCGCAGGGCGTTCGAGCGACGTCACGTGGCTGGTTGAAAAAGAAAGCAGTAGTGCCTTTGAGTCAGCACTTACTGCTGAGCGTGCAAATATATTATTAAATATTGTTATGCTGTGAGCACTTATATACACACAGAAGTATGTTTGTCTGCTTTAGCTTTTGTTGTTATTCAATTGGTATTTGTTTTGCAGTTTTAATTGCGAATATTTAACGCATGAGTGATTGTTTTAAACCGATATAAAAATTGTCGTTGTGTACTCGTATACATACAATAAATTAAACAAAATGGAAAATGTGAAAATTTGTCAATTAACATGTCATGGGAGAAATGCGAAATCTATGTTATAAATTGTTGACAGACAATTTAAATGTTGAGCACTTAAGTGGAATCGGCATATGCTTTAAAACATCAATTACAAGAAGTGGAAAAGTGTAGTGGGATAGAGTGCTGCATAGTAGGTAATTTAACTAAAAAAAACAATAATAATTAAAATATTAGAGAATTAAATTATAACAAATAAATTGAAAATCGAAATAATTCAGTTAAAAGTAAGTTCAAGTTCGGCGAAGTAGATAAATAAATAAAATGAAATAAAATAAGACAAAATAAATAAAATACATTATATTGAAAAACACAATAAAACTTAATAAAGTACAAAGAAAATATTTACATGAAGCTTTATTAAAATACTTAAACTTAAAACTTTCGAAGTGCGCGATTTCAAAGATTGAATATAAAAGTTTATAAGCCTTACAGATGGAGCCGGGTTGTTACCCAACTTTTCGCACTTAGAGGCTTGCGTTTCATATTTCATGATTAGGGGAAAAAAAGATTGACCATCGTTTTCTTGTTTTTCAAAATATTCTTCACTACGATCTATAATCTGATTGAGGAATCTCCAATATATGTTCTCAAGTGGTTACTTGGGTTTCCTCGGGTAAGAAACAGCCAGTGTTTTCTTATATAAAAAATAAAATATTTTATTAGAATTTTTTTTATTAGAAATATACACTGAAATTTTTGGAAAAAGATATTTTAAACTCGGCCATTGCGACGCCATTTGCGGTGAACCCTCGGAAAAAATATGTGCCCGCACTGGCAGGACAATTCTGTACGGGATCATCTAAAGTGAAAAAGATGTGCTTTAGTTAAAACCTCAACATATAACTTGGACGTAGGAAAAAAACTGAAAAATACAAATTTTACAATAAAATGAAAATTTCAGTGAAAATTTCGCGATATTTTTCTTTAAAAGGTGTAATCGAAAGAAATCCTTCGACCAAAATGTCAAAGGCCTGTGTAAATCTTCATGTTAATTGGTTGAGTAGTTCTCGAGAATCTTGCCAACCGACTTCAAAAACAATGTTTAGAGAAAAACACGTTTCCTGAAAAACAACTGATTTTAGACGACCTTCACGAAATTCCTTCCTGAAGTGATCTAAGACCCCAGTTGAATTTATCATACCATGGATAAACACTGCTCCTTGATAGACCTTCATCGCCAAAAATGCAATCATGTTCATCGATGCTCTCTTGTACATCGCAAGTTGTAAAAAATAATCACGCGAAAATATTCCGAGATGAATATTCTCAATTACTATAAGTAACACAAATAGCTACTCTTATGTCAAAACCTTCTGCCTAACATCAAAAATGTCCGATTTTACGATAATGTGTTTATTGCCAGGATGCAACACTAGAGTTGCCGAATCTCGAAACAAAAAGGGCAAATTTATATTTGTACTATATGGGAAAAGTACTGCAAAAGTCCCTGTAAAATTATAGTCAGCTGTATTTCATTTGACATTTATATCATAAAATTGGCATATAGTTCAAAAAGCGCATGGGGTAAATGAAATCCTCGGCGAGCTTAGTCAACCTTTGTGTTGTATGTTTAGTGAACACAATTGTATAGTCAATTATTTATTCATTTAAAAATTACCGCAAATGATGGTGCAGAAATTCTACAAATAATTTTTTTTTTGCGAATAATGCTTTTTAAGACTAACTCCATCAATGTTGAAGCTACGGTTAGAACTCAGTGAGCACTACTAGACAATTTATGTACCAAGTTACGCAAAGGGTGAGCAATATACTGCAGTGGTCAAAAAAGAGTAAGACTTTGTAATAAATTTCACACGAAAACCCATTGTTCAAAATATTTTTTTCTAGGTTGGTTTGACTATCAGTGATATCTGTACCAAATATCTCATCAAAATAATCATTACTGTTTAGTATACGCCTGCGTTGAACAAAGAAATTCAAATAAATTTTGTGTGTGGAGTGAAATTTATAGTGACACTAAAATGTTGGAAAAGGTCTTTGGTGATAATCGCGAGCAAGGGTTTTTGCTGGATACAAATTATCCAAAAAGAGACGAGAACGCGTTAACGACGCACCGCTTCCAGGACGACCATCAACTGATGACCAACACGGCACTAAAATAAAGGAATTCTTGCTTGAGAATCGACGATTAACAGTTAAAGACCTTACGGGCATCCTTGAAATATCGGAAGAATCAGTGAAAACTAATTTCAAAAATCATTTGTGCCTAAGAAAATGAAAGGATGATTGGTTCCAAAATCACTCAATTTTTTCGAAAAATTGGCGCGTTAACTTATGTGAAACAATGCTCTGCGACTACCACGATGTCACGGAATATATTGTTACTGACGACAAATCGATCGATATCAATATTTAAAGTTATGTTTAGAATTTCTTACAATTATCGAGGTGTGGTGCACTTCGAACTACTTTCGACCAACCAAACTGTCAACAAGGATTACTATTTGAGTGTTATTCGTCGTTTACGAGAAATTATTTGTAAAAAAATACTGCAATTATGGCCCGACAATTTGTAGTTTTTGCACCACGATACTGCACCGTCGCATACTGCATTGATTCTTTGTGAGCCTTTCGCCAAATTTTCAATCAATATCGTGCCGCAACAACCGCATTCGTCCGATTTAGTCTTTTTGATTTCTAGCTATTCAGCAAACTCAAACTAGCGTTCTGGGGAAACCGTTTTAAGTCTATTGGAGACATTAAGCGAGGATCGCTACACGATTCTGGAAATTGTCTTTAACATCTGTTTCGAGGACTGGAAATAACGTTGGCACAAATGTGTTGAGCCAAGAGGGATTACTTTGAGGGAAACCAAGATTTTTAGTAAATTAAGATTTTATATTAATGAAGAAAGCCTTGCTATTTTTTGCTCATAGTAGTTAGTATGTAGAATCCATATTTTAAGTTATACTGAGTTACATCACTTGTCGTCTAAAATATACAGTTTTTCATACAGTTTGAATAAATATCCCAATTTTGAACAAATATCAATACATGAAGTACGGGACTCTCACCATAATTTCTTTCAGTGACTGATACATGTATGGAAAAAAATCAAATAAACTATTGTATATCAATGGAGATCATAATACTTATTCTGTGTCTAGCGAATAGGGCCAGTTTTGTATGATGCCACTTTATTAAATTATATAATTAAATAAAATTGTAAAGATATATAATATACTGAAAGAACCATTAATTTATTAATCTGCGTCCGTATAATAAACGTAACAAACAGTGGATTTACCAAAAATACATAGAATCAAAATATCCTAAATGTGTTTAAAAATTTTCTAGAATTTTAACCTTGAAAACAGCGCAAATTGCACAAATGTATCAAATTCCCAAATTCCATACATAAATATCAATTGAATAATGCCAAACATGTGATTACTTAAATCAGATCTTCGATTAACAGTAATAATCTGCGAATAATGTGTGGCACGTGATTTGAAGGCAAAAGCAAGAAATGTGCGAAATAAAAGCGATGCTTCACGTAAGAAAGTGTTTGCTCCGGAGTGATATTATTACTTAAAACAACTATATTCCGGCGGAGAGTCAATTTCAGTGCAAAAACGTGCAATTAAATTTGTCAATGGATATATTTCAACAAAACCTAAAGTGTTAAATATGTTCGAGAAGAGTGCATACTAAGGATACATAGTTGTAAATTTTCAAAGAAGCTGAAGTGAAAAAGATAACTAATTATATTAAAGTATAGAAATAAAGTATAGAATGAAATAATACCACATCAGCGCTTATTTAGTCATAAATAAAAATACATACATTAAATTGACTGTTTGTAACCACACCAAATAAATGGTTTCGTAAATATGTAAGTATATAAGGTTTCAATGCAGCAATCAAATATGTGAAAGGATATAAATTTTATATTACATATAGTATGTGTATTCTCTTGGAAATGTTTGAATATAAATATCTGTTTGTTTGAGTAAGATTTATGATTGCAATGAATTTAGTATGAAAAATGTTTATTAAAAATATAACTGACAATACTACTATAATATGAAATATTAGTATAGATCTGCAGTTAGGTAAGTCTGGTAGGCTAATGAGCTAAGCAAACACTAGTTTTGGTTCTTTGTAATACAAAGCGTGCCCTGCTTTTGACATCTCCTGCAATTTTCTCGATCTGCCTAACCACCAGAAGATGATCAGTGATTATTAAGATCATGTTCCTACAGTCCCTTCTATCTAAAGCCACTATAAACTTTATATATTTCCGGTATACCATTTTACATATGACTTTTGCAGTTTTGCACCCAGATAGAACGTTCCAATATCTTGTGATTTTCCTTACCATACTCTGGTATAAATCGTTGCATAGATACAGTGATTTTTGAAGGTTGATTATGTTTTCAAGGCAATCTAGTCCACTATAACATAGCCCTGAAGCCTTTGTGACCCGTCACCCAGTTGAAGTGAAGCCGTTTGCTTCTGGCGACACTCCACTGCTGCCCTACTTTCCAAGATACTTTTGGTCGATGTGCGAAGAAATTAATTAACCTTTGATCAATTAAAAATTTTATTTACTACATTATTTCTTAAAAATAAAATCAATATGAAACTGGAATGCAACTTTTCGGCTGTTATCAACGTTGTAAACTTATCTGTGTTTATTGATACAATAGCGATCAGTTGACGAATTTTAGTCCTTAGAAAAACTGCAAAGGGAAGAACACAACAAAGCTGATCGTTAATCGAGTTGGCGGCTGTGCGAAGTAAAAACTGGTTTGTCCATTATAATTGTGATATGCTACATTAGTTTGGTTGGGTGAGAAGACCTTAAAGAGTCAATTATATTGGAGCAATTAAAGACAGATTGTAAAAATACAATTGAAGTCAATTGCTGTATAGTCGTAACGAATAGTTGATTTTCAATCCATTCAGACTTTATATTCACAGAGTTCATATCCCATTGTCTAAGCCAAATGTACATTTTAAAATATTAATGCTTGCAGACATATTCTATTCAACGGGTATATACATACATATATATTTTTTTTTTCACATTTGAATAAAATTAAGCTTAATCGTTGCACAAAATTTTCTTACGAAAATCGAAATCGGTGATTAACTCCCTTTGGACCCATTCAGTTAGTAAACTGAGTACAGGTCAAGTTATAGCTGTCAAAAAGACCAACTCTGAAAAAAGTACTGCCTCATTGAAAACCATACCACTTTGGGCAAAAAATAGTAACACTTTTTAATTTCACTCTCTAACAAGTAAAAGTAATATCGTGAACAAAAAAATTTGGGAATTTTTTCTAGGGCAATTAGGCTCCATAAACCTCAAAAATATCATCATATGACTTTTTTTAGTTTTTTTGTGCTCGCAGGTCAAAATAATCTGAAGCCCGTCTCAGGGCAGTCTTGGCGGTTTAGATCAAAATAAAGAAATAGGTGTGGTCTCAATTGTCTTCTTGTGCAGATCGTGTCTTTGCGTGGATATGGTAACGACCCATAAGTCCATCGATTAAGTCTACTTCTTTATATTCCCGTATAATTTGGGCGCAATCTACTTCAATATGCTGCTTTTGTTTTCCATCGTAACGTGCAACTTTGGCCGATTGCTCATTTTCATTTTCTCTTTTAAATGGCGGAAAGCCAACGTAAGTTGATACCAATCGGACTGTCTTGTTGTCTTTCCACAAAACCATGTTAATATCGACACTATATACAGCACCCACATATTCAATTGAGTAGCCTCTTTCTTCGTTCTTTACTTCCTTATCCAGCGGAAGCTTGCATTTTGGTATTCGGTTCGCTCGTATCGTGCCCAAGCTGTAGATGCCTCTTGCTCATAAATATACCAACTCAGGTAACGATGTATAGAAATTTTCGAAGTAGAGAATTCGATGAGCAAAATCAGGTATTGTTTGTGATAGTCGTAGAACGACATTTGCAGTACTCCTAAGATCCGGCTGGCCTAGTGAAATGATGTTATCGCCAGTGCCGTTATAGATTTCAAAGCGATACGCAAATCCAGTGGAGTCACACAATTTTATTTCCCACTACTGTGGCTTATTTGGCGTATGTTGCTGAAGCTGATGTTCTAATTTTGTGCTGCACATTTGCTCATCGACGTTAAGGCGAGAAGGCTTTGGAACAGAATCGAACCGTTTGTCGAGTTCATCTTACAATTTTCGGATTCGAAACAGTACATCAAATCCCGGTTCACCAGTTTCAATCCTCTCGCTTACACTTCTAAAAGACAAATATCTTTTTACCGTCAAAAACTCTTTTACAGTCATGGTTTGGCATTTTACCCCAATAGCACTCCAAGTTCGGATAACGGTGATCGATTTTCAGAAAAAGCTGCTCGATTTGTTTCTTACACAGTCAATAGAACTAGTTCTTTTGTAAAAAAATAGCAGAACATTTCCATGGGTGTGTCAAGTTTTGTGATACGCGACGGTAAGCGTAAGTTGCCGCGGAAAACCACTTCATACACATGCAAATGCATATTTTTGTTTCGCTAAATAATCTTTAAAAAATCATTTGCACTTTTCGAGATACTTTCAATACTTATAAAACTAATGTTACCAACTGAGGCAATCAAGTACAAATTTTGAATGAAAAACATATACCTGAACCTGTAAAACCACCAGAAGAAATACTAATATGAAGATCGGGGTCTTTTTTTTTTGCTTTGAAATGTATTGCTGTCAATGACCCTTGCTACGGTAGAGGAAGATGCTTAAAATATTTCAGTAAGCGTTGATGATCCTACAGGTATATCATCAATTGAACTTATATTCAAAGACATATGGAGATTTTCAGTTGCTTTATTCATTCTTCATATACACAGGAGAATTACGTTTTTTCTATCTGTTAAGTCTCTTACATATGTGAATAAAAAATGTCACGTGGTATCATGGTGATATGACTGAAATATTTTTTTAGCCGAAATTCGCACAACAGTGATTGTCTTATTGGTAATTGAATTTTTGACACCTTACCGCTTGAAATATACCACAGGTGATATATGCAAATGCGCTCGAAATAGATATACAGGGTATTTTTCAGCTGCTGAAAATTAAAATTGAGGACGTAAGCATGTCCAAAGGTATGCATATGTTAAGCAAGCTAAGGATACAATTTAGTATGTCCTTTGTTTGTCCTCGCAAAGAAAAATACACGAAAAATAAAAACATGAGTTGCGCTTAAGGTGAAGAGGGGAATCAAGCTTTGCACGTGGCTTTGCAATCAATTTTATGTGTACAGAAATACATGTTCACGCTTACCCATATGCATGACTGTGTGCGGACATCGCTCATATGCGTGAGCATGTGTACATTTTATGTGAATTTGGTGAAAAATGCCTTTGTATGCTTTCAGTTCAGTTATCGTTTATATGCAAAACAGCGTTTACAACTGAAAAGAAAGCACACCTTTATTCTGCCCCCATCGTTGCAGCGATATAGCCAGGCCTTGTGCCTAGCGTGGCAGTTAGGCGATTTTAAAGTGTGGCGGGCAAGTTCCAAATAGTAGGATGCCTTTTATGTGTTTTTGTTGTAAGGAATATGTTTTTTATGTTGTTGCGTCCCTGTGTTCCGTTTGCTGAGCTTTGTTGATATTTTTGTTTTTCAACACAATGAGCTTCTTTGGCAGGTAATCACTGAGGAGAACTGAGTTCAGTGTAGTTGTGTGAATGCGTGTGCCTAAAAGTGTGTGTGAACTGCAATAACGATATGTGCATGTACTCGCATGCGGTCAATAGGGTTATAGAGTACGCCTTTTATGGTTTATTTGGCACATTACTTTCATAGTCTATTTTATTTGTACCCTTTTACCCAAAACTCGCTCACACATACTTGTATTTGCATACCTAAAACCTTAAGCTTTTGGATATGGTTTCTAGCCATCGCTTTTACAAGTTTCTTCATGAGCTTTTAAGATATCGATACGAAATTTAACATAAAGGTGAATTTTGATATACTATTGATCATTTGTCTGAATCGGCTATATCAGCCAACTTTAACATCCATATGTACATCTCCCATACAACCGATTATTCAGGAACATTTCAGAAAAATATTTCAAAAACTTATGGACAATGTCATTTGTAACAAACAAACAAATGGACAGACCGACAGGCGAACTTAACTAAATTTACGCAGCTCATCATGGTGATCATTCATGAATATTTTTTAAGCTCTCCACATTTCTTCGAGGTGCAAAAAACTTCGTTGGAAAATGTAATATGCCGGGTGGATGCTCTGTCACGACTTTTTTTGCAAGAACGAATTCGATGAACCCTAATTTCGAGTACTTGCGTATATCTTTCCATGATGAATTGTAAACATTACTGAATACTATAAAAAACAAGTAGGGAATAGCTAAGTTCGGGTAGAACTATTTCACACTATTGCAACTTGCAAGGGTTAAAGCCAAGAAAAAACTTTCTTGTTAGTTATATTGGCGCAAGTTTTCACCCGGTTTTATTCAATTAATATTTTTGGTATAATGAAACTACAGGTACTGGTATCCAGATATTCCTTACCTAGGGGTTTAAATAGTTTTGTTTGAATTGCGCAATTTTTAGTCATAAGGTGACATACCCTTAAGGCATTATTGGTTATCCCGTTATATTAACTGCTTCTTGATTTTAATACAGGAAAGTGAAAGTTTCAAATGAAATTTAAAATTTTGTTTTATGGGAAGTAGCGTGACTGTGGATGAGGGTTTAGCTTTGTGCAGAAGTTTACGCAAGTGAGGAAAGTCTTCTGAGCGTCATTCACTTTGGAGTGGTCAGAAATGATCTATTACATAACGCTTAAGCACCTCATGAATTCAGATTTCGACCACGTATACTCTGTGTAGCCAAAAACCATCGATTTGAAGGAGAGCTAAAGTGAGATGGCAAAACATCCTTCCCCAGAATTGACCGCTGGGCTTGAGAAGAAGAAAACTGCCTCGAACGAGAGATCCCTTTTCGATGACGACCACTGTAAACGTATTAGGAATTACGATTTAAGAGTATGCACCTGGAATGTCCGGTCCCTTAATTAAGAAAGTGCCCAGCTGGTTGGTGTCCTTGTAAGAGTAAATGCTGATATTACCGAGTCAAAGCAGTGCAATGGACGGGAAAAGGATTCAGATGAGTAGGCCCTTGTGGCATGTTCTGCACTGACCACACAAAGGATCGCAAATTCGGTTTAGGATTCGTGGTGGGAGAGAGACTCCGCCACTGAATGGTGAAGGTCTAGTCACAATTTGCACAAAGCGATGTTCTTCAGCATATCGCTAATTTGCGCCCACGCTCCGACGAAAGATGAATTCTATGAGCGCTTGGAGGGCTCCTATGAGAGCTGCTTCCGCTATGATGTCAAAATCGTACTTGGTAAATTTAGCGCCAGGGTGGTCGAAGAAAATGTCTTTCAATTCCTACTACAGCCGGTTCCACGCACGAAAATTGACTCGGGGCTGTTTTTGGCAATCTAACCCCGTTTGGATCGGTAAGTGTTAAAGAAAATATCTTTGGCACAATGGTCGGTGAATTGAACCTCCATGATATAACATCCCCAAGTAGATTGATGCTGATCGACTTCACTGGTTACCTATAATACCAGGTTCCAGCATAGAAAAATTCATCAAATTACCTAGTTGTCTCCGGAGCAAAAACTCACCAACCAGATCGATCATTTTACGATAAATGGAAGACATGTCAAGAGCGAACACTTTGAGGTCCTAACATCGAATCGGACCGCTATCTGGTTGCAGCCAAGATACACACCCGCCTCTGTCCAGCCAAAAACCCACATTAGCAAACACAAGGAAGATCCGACGTCGAATAGCTGCAATCACAACAGACAGCCGAACGATTTTCTATTCGGTTTGCACTCCTGCTATCTGAGAACACTCGTCAGCAACTCGGTATAATGGAACGGTGGGACGGCATTTCAAACTCCTTACGTACAGCTGAAAATGAAACCATTGGTTTTCGGAAAATGCAAAGGAATAGCTGGGACGATGAGGAGTGTCGTGTCTCAGCGGAGAGAAAACAGACTGTATACCTCGAAACGTTTCGATCAAACACAACACGTCCGGGAGGAAATAGATACCGCGAGTTGAAGAAGGAAGTGAGACGCATTTGCATACAGAAAAAGAAAGAAGCCGAAATGCGTGAGTATGAAGAGCTTGATAAGCTGGACGACAGGCGTAATGCTCGAAAATTCTACAAAAATGCGGCGGCTAAAAGAAGGTTTCAAGACCGGAGCATACTCTTGTAGTACCCCCGTGACCGATGCGCAGAGCATACTAAAATTATGGAGAACATTTCTTCAGCCTACTGAATGGAAGTGAATCGTACTCGCGATTTGACTCTCACGTCCCTGTTAGTCATAACACTAACAGAATAACTCTTGCCAACAGGTGCTACTTCGTACTGAGTGAGCAATTGAGAAGTAAAATACACTCTCGACGACCAAAGATCAAACTCTGCAAGTTACTTATCACCCTTTTCCTGCTATATGTTGCAGAGGTATGGACGATGACATCATCTTATGAGCTGGCGTTACATGTTTTCGAGAGAAAGATTTTGGGGAAGATTGATGAACCTTAGCGGATTGACAATGGCGAGTACCGCAGTCGTTGAAACGATGAGCTATACGAGATATACGACGACATTAAATAGTTTATTGAATTAAGAGCGGTTACGCTGGCTAGGTCATGTCGTCCGTATGTATGAAAACAATCGAGATCGGAGATTATTTGACACAGTTTCCGCCGGGGGAAGCAGACGAACAGGAAAACCTCCGCTCCGTTTTTAAGACCAGGTTGAAAATGAGCAGGCTACAATTGGAATCTCCAATTGGCGCCAAATAGCGAAAAGGAAGACTAGCGCGCTGTTGTAAACTAAGCTATAACGCGCGTAATCAGTGTCTACCCAATAAAAAAGAAGTTTGTAACACCCCAAGGATATGTTCGGACTCTGCAAAACCAAATATATATAATGTCACGTCCGTATGTCAGTCTGGATATATTTAAGCAGAAGGGATTAGTTCTTACAGTTTGAGAAAACGATCTGAAGTTTTGCATACGTTATTTTTGTACCAAGGTCCCAAGTTGTTGGAACCGCCACTATCGTTCAATTACGAGGTTTGACAATTAAGTAATGAGACTGATTTTATTGCCGCGCTTGTGGTCAACCTGTGACCTTGAAATTTCCTTTCAGTTTTTCCGGCATCCCTTCCCTCTCCATTGATATATGTACCATCGCTCTAGCTTGTTTAGTTCGTCTGCTGCGTCAAGTTGAGTAGACGTGTGTTTGTAGTGCTCGTCACGAAAATGGAAAAACGAAAGCAAAAGCAGCATCAAATGACCGTCGCAGAAGACTGTTTAGAACAAGTGGAAAACGATCCCACGCTGCTTGATCGAGTTATTGCAAGCGATGAGAGCTGGTTTTTCCAATACGACCCGGAAACCAAACGCCAAAGCTAACAATGGTTGTCTTCGCGCCGCCCCCGCCCGAAAAAAGCTCGCATGAGCAAGTCGAAGGTGAAAACGATGATTATTGCCATTTTATAGCCGTGAAATTGTCCACAAAGAATTCGTTCCACCGGGGAAAACTGTGAATCAAGTCTACTATTGCCAAGTACTCGAAAGATTGCGAAAACGAGTCAACAGGGTGCGCCCAGACATCGCTCGTAAATGGATCCTTCATCACGACAACGCATCGCGCCACACCGCCATCAGCGTGTTCCAGTATTTGGCCGCTAAAGGGATCGCCGTGTTACAACAGCCGCCTTATTCGCCCAACATGTCACCCTGTGACTTTTTTTGTTTCCTAAAACAAAATCGGTGGTCAAAGGAACCCATGTTGTGTCGATTACGGACATCCGGGCGGCCGTGGCGAGGGTACTCGCGGACATCCCAGTCGAAGCGTTTCAGAAATGTTACGAAGCATGGAAAACGCGCTGGAATCGCTGAATAGGTGCCTAAAGGGATTACTTTGAAGGGGATGCCAGAGATGTAGAATAATTTTCAAATATATGGTTTTTACGGAATCAGTCTCATTATTTAATTATTATACCTCGTATATTTGCCTTAGGCAATACTGAAATCTATGAAAAAATCGTTATGATCAAATCGCTATGGTATATAGCTTTCACATAAACTGACCGATAGAACCCAAGCACTTGTATTAATATATCTTCACGAAATTTGGCACAGATTATTATGCATCCCTGCAGCCTCCGAAAAAACTGCAATAATCGGAACACTATAGCACATTGGTGCTATATTAGCTGACCGATCAAAATCTAGATAAAAACATTTTTATAAGGGTAACGGGTTTTATTGTTTATGAAAATTTACTATAAGATTACGGTAGGTGGGGCTGTGTAAAATGTATGTCATGTTTTGTAGTTTCCAAAGGATTCTCAGGTGCTGATTATAATAAAAAATTAATAAGTTTCAAAATGTTTGATTTAAAATTTCAATTATTTTTGAAGTATGATAATTCAAACTTGTTCTGTTTAGTGGAAATTTCTAACGAACTCAAAAGATGATCATATTTTAGCCTTATGCACGAATTTTAGTTCAAATGTTCTGCGGCAACATACCTTCCACAAGAGTGCCACAAATCACCGAAATAATGACAAAAGCACATAAGTGTGCTTTGTAATCCTAACACACATGTAACACCTTTGGTTTTACAACCCTTACATTATTTTGCTTTTAATGCATTAATAAAGACATGAGAGATTATAACTGGTATTAAATACATTTTACATTAGGAAGGACGTTTACTGGTCGCTTGAGTGAATTAGAGGAGAGACCTGTACCTTTAGTCAAGAAGAATCTTTCTTCGTAATGTGTGGCCTTTAGCTTTGTCCCAATCAACTTTTTAGATATATGTATGTATGTATGTGTGTTTGGAGTGTAATTATGTAGGTGTTTCTGTATTTGGTTGTATAATATTTTACCTCATCTAAAATGGCGGTTCGCTATCCACAGCTCATTACACATATTTAATGAAACGCGACCTTTTTGACATCACACTAAAATATTTACTCTTCTCTCTGGTTTTCCTCACCTTTATTTGCAGTCTTTACGCGTCCTTTTAACTAATAAATCGTGTCTTCCGTGGATCCACCAAAAGCTGTTCGTATGTCTTCCGATCCGATGGATGATAAGCGTGCGATTGGGAAAATGAGTAAACGGCGAAAACCTTCATTTGATTATGTAGCGACCAAACGTTGGAGTAAAACGCCTCGCCAGATGCCAACCGCCAGCACAAGAACGATTGATAGTATCGTGTTACTCGTGATAGCCTTTCTGGTCGTCATCGCTACAACCTGTACAGGTGAGTGGAATAAAAGAAAATACATTCATTTTTGTTTATATATGCACTTTAAGCCATAAGTAGACGTATGTTTACACCCATATATACATACATACCGAACATATTGTATACGTTTGGGAAAGCGAAAAAATAGCAGGAATGCAATTAGCATTGAAGTTGAAAATTGAAATTTATGTATTTGTGGTTGCACCAGCACACAACTCGGTATTTAACTTGTGGTATGCGGCTACATTAGGGTACTTTCAAATCGGGAAATTTACTATACTTAAGTTTTCCCTGCAAATGATTTTCGAAACTAAGTAGCAACTGTCAAAAGTGGTGGGTATTTGAGGCAAATGATTTAAATATCATCTTAGAGAAGATTATATCTTCTTTATTAAGTTCTACAGCTCGTATTATCTGCTATAGCAACAGATTAAAGAAGTCACGCGCTAGGGAGTCTCCTTATATGAAAAGTCGCTGGGTTTCCAATGGCTCAGAGAGGTCCTTCCCGATCCTGACGAACTTTTAGTGTTGCTTAACGTCAGGCGTATTATTGCATGCTGTCAAAGTCGGCTTTAAATCGACGAAAAGGTGGTGTGTGTCGATCTTCCTTTCGCGGGTCTTTTCCGAGATGTATCGAATGGCGAAAATCTGGTCTATAGTAGATTTTTCAAGTCTAAAGCCGCATTGATAAGGTCCAATAATATGACGGTGAACTTCAGTCTTTCCCACACTACGCTCAATAAGACCTTATATGCGATATTAAAGAGGCTTATCCCACGGTAATTGGCGCAAATTATGGGGTCCCCCTTTTTGAGGCTTGGGCAAAGAAAACTTAAGTTTCAGTCATCGGGCATGCTGTCATCCGACCATATCTTGCAAAGAAACTGATGCAAGCACTTTGTCAGTTCTTCGCCGCCGTATTTAACTACTTCGGTTGTTTGTTGTTCTTCAGGCAGGTAATTACTAGTCGGACATCAAAATAGTCGGGCAATAGGATCTCTATTCAATCGTCATAGATAGAGAAATGAACATCGACATTGCGCCAGATTGGGCGAAACAGCTTCGGAAAAGTACGCCAAAATTGTAAGAGTGTATGGTGAAAGTGCTCTTAGTCCCGGAAACCAAACGCCATACCTCGCAATGGTTGTCTCCGTGCGCATGAGCAAGTCGAAGGTGA
Source organism: Bactrocera dorsalis (assembly GCF_023373825.1). Taxonomy (NCBI): domain Eukaryota; kingdom Metazoa; phylum Arthropoda; class Insecta; order Diptera; family Tephritidae; genus Bactrocera; species Bactrocera dorsalis. The sequence goes on along the minus strand of NC_064303.1, from coordinate 26,313,088 downwards.
AAACGATAATTATTGCTTTTTTTGATAGCCATGGAATCGTCCACAAACAATGCGTTCCACCGGGGAAAACTGTGAATCAAGTCTACTATTGCCAAGTACTCGAATGATTGCGAAAACGAGTCAACAGGATGCGCCCAGACATCGCTCGTAAATGGATCTTTCATCACGACAACGCGCCGTGTCACACCGGCCTCAGCGTGTCTTAGTATTTGGCTTCTAAAGGGATCGCCGTGTTGCAACAGCCGCCTTATTCGCCCAACATGTCACCCTGTGACTTTTTTTGTTTCCTAAAACAAAATCGGTGATCAAAGGAACCCATTTTGAGCCGATTACGGACATCCAGGCGGCCGTGACGAGGGTACTCGCGGACTGGGATCAAAGCTTTCCAGAAATGTTACGAATCATGGAAAACGCGCTGGAATCGCTGTATATCTGCCCAAGGAAACTACTTTGAAGGAGATGGCCGAGTTGTAGAATAATTTTAAAATATACGGTTTTCTTGGAATCAGTCTCATTACTTAATTGTCATACCTCGTAATTGCTACTCCTCAGTATTTTAACGGTGTCATCTATCGCCCGAGGCACCTGCATGATGCTGATGTCGATGTCACCCTAGACTATCTGCAGCACTTTTCGTGTACTGCAGATTTATCTACATTCATTTTATAAAATTAGCTACCCGGAAATATGATTGTTATGCTGTTTTATACACCGAAAGACTTTTTTGACTTAGCTCCTCTACAGGGGTATCCAAATGCGAGCGCAAGGTCTCTTTCAGTTTAACTTGAATCTTTCTGAGGCGTGATATGTTTAGAAACGCTACGCGCCAAGAAGCCCAAGGTGTTTGCCGCTGGATTATCGAGTACGTAAGATAGAGCAAGACTCGACATTCTGACGTTGATCTCCATCCAACATTCTGGGATGTATTGGGAACTTTGGGTGGTACCCTCTGTTCTTACTGCTATAACTACTGTTGTACTTTGGTTGTCCTTAGCAGATTTCATTATAGGTATTATATACATTTGTAATATCTGTCGAACGTCTAATGTTTCAAACTTTTTGTTGCTGTTTTAATGGGTTAAAATACCTTGATATCGTACAGATGACAATTCAATTGTTCTCTGAATAGCTAGTTTGGTGTAGGCTACTAGGCCTAAACTCTTTACACTTTAAAATAAATTTCGTAGAAGAATATTATGAATTTTTTTACGATAACTGGGGCATCTAAAAACTAAGTCGTTGAACATTAAATTACTAGTATGCATCGATGTCTTTATTTTTTCATCTTAAACCGAATTTATTTTCAGAGTAATTTAAATATACACAAAAGTATATATAACTAGACAATTCAAAAGAAGAAATCTAAAAAATACTAAATTAAAAATAAATGACCCACCCTAGTTTGTACTTACAAATACAAAGGTCGCAATGTATTTAAACTGGTCTGCAACAGTATAACAATTTAAACAGTATAATCGATATTATTTTATTAATGCGCATTTTTGTAGGCTAATTGTAATACCACATGTTTTTTAATTAAAACATTGAATTTTAACCCCAGTTCAGACTTACAGTTCTTTTCGTATGCAAATTTTCAATTTAAGGACCACAATTTAGTTTAGTATAAGCTTAATTAAGTACATAAAATAATGACCTGGCCTCAGGTGAATCAATTGTCCGTGAATACAACTCTCTATCATCGCTATCAATAGACCATCATCACCGGGATTAAAATCCGTTACTCTATAATGTCTTCCTCAACCATCTTCTGCTCCCACAGCCATCTAAATTCTTTTTCGGATACTAATTATAGGGAGGTGCCTGCTCTGACTAGTTCATCTATACAGTTCTCTGGAATATCACTATGTCCTGAAACCCATTGCAGGTATCAATTGCAAATGTAATAAAATGTTAGGTTCGCTAAGAGATCAAGACATTCTTTCACTAACTTTAATGAAACTCTAAGAAATATATTTGATTTAGAAGCCGCTTGGCTATCTGTACATACCAGTAAATATTTATGATTTAGAGTACACTCCTTGTCAGACCAAGAAATTTGATTTAGTTACCTTGATCCTCGTTTGAATGCCGTTGCAGTGATCTGGTAAATGTTAGGCGATTCTGGTATTTAATTTTGCACTAAAGACACCACACTATTGCATAGTTTGAACCCAGTCATGATCCCAAGTCTCATCCATTGTTATGAATCGGCTCAAAATTCCACTTTATCCTTTTTAAAACGCTTCAAGCTGATAAAGTCGCATTCGAATGTGTTTCTGTTCCATTGTGAGCGAATGCGGCACCCATTGTACACAATGCTTTTTAAACCCAAAGTTTCACTTAAAATATGGCTCACACTGCCTAATGAGATGTGTAAAGCCTTTACAAAATCTCTCTCAGTCAATCGACGATCTTCCAAAACTATATTCTGTATTTTGGCTATGATTTGTGGTGTTGATGCGCTTTTGGACGTCCCTCATGTGGAACGTCTTCAAGGCCACGTTTAAAAACAGCAACCTATCTTTCTACTGTTCTTATTGAAGATGAACAATAATTATACACTTTTAACATTCATTCGTGAATTGTTACTAGGGAATTTCAACTATGGGTCGAAACCCGGTTTCGAGACAGCAATTTAAAAGGTTTTTAAGGATTATAAAATTTGTTTTTAAATTTTTTGAAATATCCGAATAAAATTCAATGCAAAGATGAATGTCGGTGTTATGCTATTTATGTGTGGAAGCCATCCGAATCGGCAACCATAAAATACATATGTCTCCCATACAACATATTATTCGGAATCTTTATTTTCCAATGTATTATCTTTATTTAAGAACGTTAGAGTATATAATTTTTCAGAACTGTCCTCTAATATGTTCTTAACAATGATAGTGGAAATAAAGACAATTGGACCAGCTCTATTGTACATATATAAAACTCTAGATTGTCCGAAATCTCTTAGAATCGTCATAACTCCCACGTTTTTTCAGAAGAAAGACTATTTTTCAGAAGCAGATGTTGAAGACTTTGATGCCGATCATTCAATTACCGGTTAAAAATTTCGATAAAACTAATGAGACGTTTCGTTAGTTCTTTTCAGCCACGTTATTTTAAGTAAACGAGCAAAGAGGTGTTTATCTTGATTTGGATCATTCCGTTTGTGTGACAACTATTTTCTGTAGTGGCCGATATTGTCGGTTCAAATAAATTAGCAGATTACCGAGAAAAGGATGTGTGCGACATTTCAGAACGATATCTTAAAAACTGACACATAAATACATTGCCAAATCGTCTCATCTCACCATGTCCATACATATGTACATATACATATATTTTATAGGGTTTGCGTCGTCGCATTTTCTCTGAGTGTATAACTTCGCAGTATTCTTAATTTACCCAGTTAAGGGTATAACTACTGTTTATTTCGAAGCTAAGTACGAGTTCTGATCAAAATTTTACATTTTAGATCAAACTTATAATATTACATCGGGTGATCCAGATAGGTCTACTTTTTATACTTTTGCATCCAGTTGCTACAGAGTGTTATTGTTTTTTTCACGTAACGGTTATACGTTTCACCTAAAACTAATCGAGATAGATATAGGGTTATATATGTATATATATATAAATGAGTAGGGTGAGGAAAAAAGTTGAAATCCCTTTGACTGTCCGTCCGTCCGTCCGTGCAAGCTGTAACTTGTGTACAAATTGAGATATCTTGATGACAATTGGTATGCAGGTTTCCTAATACAAAAACAATTCGAGATAGATACGCGTAATCGGACCAGTGGCACGCCCACAAATCGCCATTAACCGAAAACCCATGCCATAACTAAGCACCTAATTAGGATATAAAACTTATATTTGGCACAGGGGATGGCAGTAAGAAGGGGCACCTGTGGGAAAAAGTTTTTAAAAAAGTAGGCGTGACGCCGCCCTCTAATAAGCTTAATGTGCATATCTCCTAAACCGCTAAAGGTACATCAACCAAATTCACCCAGCGCGAATACTACAAAAGCTCCAACCTACAGTGTGAAAATGGATGAAATCGGAAAATAATCCCACTCACTCCCCATATAACGGTACTGTTCAAAACTATTAAAAGCGGAATAAATCAATAACTAAATGCGTCAAAGACATAAAAATTTGCCGCCGTGATGGTATGAGAAAGCCTTATGAGAACCAATGTGAGAATTAAACAATGGTGAAATCCCAGATCTCAGGAGCCGACTGACCGATTTTGACAAAATTGGGCACGGGGCATTCTTTGTGAAAATAAGCGAAATCGGACAATAACTACGCCAACTTCCCACATAACACAATTTTGAATTCCACTTGATTCGTTCAGTTTGTAGTACGCAATATATGAAAATAATAACAGTATATCTTTGTGCTTAAAAAAAAAATGTGAACGAAAGCTTTCCCTGGCCCCTATATAATTAAATCAATATTTTTTTTAATATCCGGTTGAATTTACTTTATATGATCGGTTTTACACCTTAAAATATTTCACCGGCTTTGATTTTTGCAAGTTGCCAGAGTATAAAATGTTCGACTGCATCCGAAATTAGCTATTCCTTATTTGTTTTTGCTAAGTATTGTGGGGCATTTCATCATGGAAAGACTTACACCTGAACAATGTTTACAAAACGGTCAACCTTATTACAAAAATTTACGTTCTGTAAAGTCAATATTGGATAATATTCAACCGAACCGACTATTTGATGCCTGAAATTGGAGCTTGTGATCTCCGAGACATTTCCTCTATTCTTGAAGTTTTAAAGAATGTGCAAGCAGATGTTGGTCTGATTTGCAAGATTTTGTATAAGGATTCGTCAGATCAGAATCTACAGAATCAAAGTCAGACTAAATACGGATTACGGTTCCTAATTTTCATGCTCAAAGCTTATAGATGTACACTTCAAGTCTATCAGAACATTAACATTTCTTATTACTTTATTTCCACAGCACTAACTACATATATCTCAGTGTCAATCAGAAAAGTCACAAACACATAACGGAATCTGTGAGTGGCAATCTCCACACTAACACATTATTGGTCATGAACATAAGTGTAAACAAGCTAAGGAAGGGCTAAGTTCGGGTGTCACCGAATACATTTTATACTCTCGCATGATAAAGTGATAATCGAGACTTCATTATCCGTCATTTACATATTGTATTTTGTTCCTAATGTATATATTGCATCCTAATGTATATATGCATTACAGAGAATTCCAGATGGGAATTCCAAAATAGCGTTATAATCGGAAGAAGGCTCGTGGTTGTTATACCGATTTCGCCCATATTTCGTACATATCATCCAAGGTGTTAAGGGAAAATATTATATACCAAATTTCATTGAGATCGTCGAGTACTTCCTGAGATTATGGGTTTTTTGTCCATTAAGTGGGCGACGCACGCCCATTTTCAATTTTAAATAAAAAGCCTGGGGTTGCAGACTTCCTTCTGCCAATTTTTTTTCCGTAAAAATTTAGTGTTTCTGACATTTTTGTTAGTCGGTTAACCCATTTTAAGTGATTTTCAAACATAACCTTTGTAATGGGAGGTGTGCGTGGATTTTATCCGATTTCTTCCATTTTTGAAATGTATATGGAAATACCTGAAGGAAACCGACTATATAGAGTTTGATTGACATAGCTATAGTAGTTGTCCGAGATATGTACAAAAAACTTAGTAGGGGGCGGGGCCTACTTTCCAAAAAAATTAGATTATAATATGTACCCTCCCTATTGCGATCCTCTGTGGCCAAATTTCACTTTAATATCTTTATTTATGGCTTAGTTATGACACTTTATAAGTTTTCGGTTTCCGCCATTTTTTGTGGGCATGGGCAGTGGGCCGATTTTGCCCATCTTCGAACTTATACCTTCTTATGAGCAAAGAATACGTGTACCAAGTTCATCCGATAATCTCAATTTTTCTCAAGTTACAGTTGCATAAGGAAACGACGGACGGACAGACTCGGACAGACGGACGGACCAGACTGACGACGGACGGACAGACAGACTCAAGCTCGTCCTCACCCTGATCAATTGGGTATATATAACCCTATATCTGACTCTTTTAGTTTTAGGACTTACAAACAACCGTTATATGGAACCTCCCGCACTAGAAAACTATAATACTCCTTGTAGCAACTTAAGAGTATAAAAACTCAAACTCAATGGCCTGTGCAACCTTGCAATTAGCGTCTGCGCTGCCACACCACTCACGGTGTATTTTCCTTGGCTTTTTGTATCTGATTCCCTGACTCAAGAGTGTCATCATCAGCAACATCGTCTTCATCAGCAGCATCATCGTTGATGTCAATGTAATCTCCGAACCCCTTTGCTTGAAACAATCCGGATAAGGAGCATAGGACAAAGGAGTTTAAAAATTACGGTATTGGTGGAGCGGGAAAACCTACGAAGTCGACTGAGCAGAGATTTTACTGTTTCCTATGCCTTTGCAATTTCTCAACCACTATAGTAATTACATCTTTTTGGTTTCAGTTTAATTCCGTCTCCAAAACCAATACCAAAGACACTTTTATGATTTAATTTTTTTATTTTCCGACTTCTACTTGCATGCAGAGAAAGCGAGAGAGGGAAAGTTATATATTTGCGTTTGACGTTTGTTGTTATGCTCATGTAACATATTAGATAAGGTAAAATTATTTTATAGAGATGTGCCAATCAAAGGGCTTTCATACAAACTCAAGAGTAAGGCTGAAAATACCACGTCAAATGCGAAAGTTTTCCATACAAGCCCTCGATTCCGATCGTTCGATTTGTATGGCAACTATATGCTATGGTGATCCGATCTGAACAATTTCTTCCGATATTACATTATTTCTATGAACAATAGCTCATACCAAACTTCGTGAAGACATATTTTCAAATGAGGAAGTTTCCCATGCAAGCATTTGATTTCGATCATTCAGTTTGTATGGCAGCTATATGCTATAGTTAACCGATCTGAATAATTTCTTCGGAGATTACATTGTTGCCTTAGAAAATAACCTGTGCCAACTTTCGTGAAAATACATCGTCAAATGTGAAGGTTTTCCATACAAGAACTTAATTCCGATTATACGAGGTTTGACAATTAAGTAATGAGACTGATTTTATTGCCGCGCTTGTGGTAAACCAGTGACCTTGAAATTCCCTTTCTCTTTTTCCGGCATCAACAGGAGTTTCGCCTGCCTGCGTCAAGTGTGGTAGTGCTCGTCACGAAAATGAAAACGAAGTCAAGAGCAACGTCGTCGCGATATAATTTTGCCGCCAAAGGGATATAGTACCAATAGTGCTCTTAAACCCCCAAAGCTCATGCCATGTTGTCGCCCGATAAAAAGCTCGCATGTGCAAGTTCGAGGAAACTTTTTTGATAGCCGTGGAATCGTCCACAAAGAATTCGTTCCACCGGGAAACTGTAAATCAAGTCTACTATTGCCAAGTACTCGAAAGATTGCGAAACGAGTCAACAGGGTGCGCCCAGGCATCGCTCGTAACTGGATCCTTCATCACGACAACGTGCCGTGCCACACCGCCCTCAGCGTGTCCCTTTATTTGGCCTCTAAAGGGATCGCCGTGTTGCAACAGCTGTCTTATTCGCCCAACATGTTACTTTTTTCGTTTCGTAAAACAAAATCGGTGGTCAAAGGAAACTATTTTGAGTCGATTACGGACATTCAAGTCGAAGCGTTCCAGAAATGTTACGAAGCATGGAAAATGCGCTGGAAGCGCTTTATGGCTGCCCATCGGGGACTACTTTGAAGGGGATGGCAGAGTTGTAGAATAATTTTCAAATATACGGTTTTTATGGAATCAGTCTCATTACTTAATTGTCATACCTCATACTTATGCCAGCGACTAAAATCAGTGTCAATATAATTTTTCATGTTATGTTTCCACTATTCTACGAATACCCACAGAATCGAAGCTCCTTCATTGAGTATATCTTATTTAGGAAGGCATGTGAATGGATTAATAGCAATCATGAAAAGAAGTTTAATAATATATGTATATATGAAGTTCAAACCGTTAACTGATGTCTTGAAGTCTGTTTGAATGTTATCTTCTACAGTCTTGCTCTTAAAGGATTAATTACTTATTTTGTCCGATATTTTAAAGTAAAGCGTTTTTAACAACAGCTTCTTTCAAACTGGTTTATTGAATTTTATTTCGCAAAGATACTTCGAATTTACGATTACAAAACTTGTTAGAATCTCTTTGATGAAAAATTAGAAGAATAACTGCCCAACTCCACTTTAAAAAGAAAAATAGTTGTTATTCTTTACTCAGGTCGTGGGATAGAATTATTGCTACTCATATCATTGTGATAAGTCCTATGTGTATGTTTACGAAATCGGTCGATTGGAACCTTCAAAATAAACTCCTACCAGGAATTTGAGTATATTTTAGTTCAAGGTAGAAACTTGGATTAGCATTTTGTTTACTTAAATTCAAAAGAAAATGAATTTCTGCGAGAACGAAAATCTTAGCCATTCCCTTCATGTCGAGATCAGCTGATTATAAATGCAGTAGGTAGGTAAGAGTTCGCCTATCGGGCAATTGGCACTTGATGTGCCATTTTGATAAACTGTTAACCTCCTATATCTGCTATTACATTTCACTTTCTCTCTCAAACCATTTTCGAGTTCTATGAACTACTTATGTCCATATGCTTTTGGTGGAAATCCATTCAAGGTTTGGTGCTTGGTGATTCCAAGTGTTTTGTGTCGTATCTGTGCTCGAGCTGGGCATTCTTACAGAAAGTGGAAGATTGTTTCCTTGTTCTCTGCTACTCCGCAGCAACGGCAGATATCGTTGTAGGGCATACCCATTTTGGATTCCCAAATGGCCAGTTTGGGTGTTACTCTGTAAATACTTTTTCTTGACTGTTTAATAAGTCATTGGTTCTTTAGCGGCTTGGTATTATTCTTTGCCAACTCGTCTGCTTTTTCGTTACGAAAATGTTCCTGTGGCCGGGAACCCAGATCAAGTTTAGTTGGAGCTTGTCTTTCTGAGCTTAGTGCTCTCTTGCAGTTTGAACTACGCTGAATTTGTCATGGGTGAAGAAAGGCCAGGAGCGCCGTCTGGCTATCCGTAAATATAGTTGCGTATTTATATTCCCGTGGTTTTATAATAGAGCTTTGCAGGTTTTTCTATGCCTAGTGCTTCTGCTTGGAAGATGTTAGCCGAGTTCGGTAATACGTAATACTATCTAATGCTGAATTTCGCTCGAACTTAGCTCCGCCTTATTCAGTATTTCTGTTCAACACATATTTACGATACTTTATATGGTTTCTGTGCGACATCCTGCATCTGTTGCAAGTAGCACTGTTGCAGAACGTGGAGGCTTTATTGAGTTTGTTCCCTGCAATTTCCTGTTTGCTCGTGCGACTTTTAGGCCATTAGTTTAAACGGAGTTGGAGTTACAAATTTAAGGTGTAATTACTTGAATGTGTCTGTGACTACACCAGTAACTTGCACGGGAATCGCAGAAAGATTTGTTAAAGATGCACTTGAACCCATTGCGGTTTATTACATAGCATGTGTCTCCAACAAATGTGGGAGATGAATATTTATAACGGGTGTTTTTTCAGACGTGTGGTTTTCAATTGTTTGATACTTTTCGTAGGTGGTCTCTTTGACAGCTCATTTTTCTCTTGCATTTAAAAAAAAAACAATCTTATTCCGGAACAATGTTTGGAAAGTGTGAACATTTTTTTCCAAAATGATATTTCGGTTATCGTACTTCGCCCAATACGAGTATTAAGTCGATATAATTGCCCAGCGGAATCGCTATTCCGAGCTACTATGAATCGGTTTCACAACACGTTTATTCTAGTGGTCTCTAGCACCGAAGAAGCTATTGTTGTTGTGGAGCAAAGTATCAAAGAAAATCCGAATGCGTCCATCCGCGTGCAACAATTAGAGCTGTACCCACCCATTTTATGGAAAATTGTATTTATTTTTGAAATGTAGTCCTTATCTTAATATTTTAGCGATTTCTTTTCAAAAAACGTCTAACCTTACTGTATAAAACAGGCACCCTTTAACAATTTGCTGCCACCAACCCATGTCATCTCACACCATTGCTGCTAACAAACACTTATCCGGACATTTTTCCAATCCAGCAAACAAGTAAGCACAGAAACGACGTTGTGGAGCAAAGACAAACCCTTGCCACTTCCGACAACTGTTTGCTCAAGCTTTCTAAAAGGTCTTTCTGGAACAAAAGAGGTAACGGCAGCGCCTACATATCTGTTAAGATTATAAAGAACTCGGCGAAAGTGGGCTGCTGGTAAGGTAGGTTTTCTAAAGAGCGAAGACAAACTGCCTGAGACATTGTGAGCGGTGCTGCTGCTAATACTTGAAACCCAAGCGACAGTAAAGGAAAGCATATAAAAGGGTTTTAAGCAAACAGTTGAAAGAAACAAAGGGGCTAAATAAAAATTGTGTAAATAGAAAAAAATATTTGTGAAAGGAAAAAGCGAAAGATAATATCTAGGTGGCTCGGGTACGATTGCAGCCTGGTTTCTAAGCATTGCTGCAGCTGTCCGGCTTGAAGTGCTTCTTCGGTTATCTACTGTTAGCATCAGCAATCATCGCATTTAACGTTAATTTCTCGGACACACAAATAAAATTTTTAAATGCTAGGAGCTTTATCTGTAAATTGCAATCTCATAACTGTGTATGCACATATTAACAATGTGACAAATGGATATGTAACCTGGTGCTTCATATTTATTTATTTCTTCTTCGCTTTCTTAACTTTTTGTGTTGCTCTTTCAGATGCTTCCAACTACTTTGACACTCAAGGACCTAATTTCTCGCATGAGCCGCCATCGCGCATCGAATTCACCAACAATGCCGGCAGCATTGCCGATTGCATAGCACATGGCAATCCACCGCCGAATGTCGAATGGCTGGACAAGGACAATAATCCCATCACCTCGATATCAAAGGTAAGATTTGTTCTGTCTAAAACTTAGATAGCGTTTACAGTTAGACGAGCAAAGCCTGTATTCAAAACTTTTTTTATTTTTTAACTCTCTTACCTTTTTTTGTTCTCTATTTCCGTTGTTTTCTTTATATGTTTCATCCAAATTTGCAGGAGGTCTGAAATAAGAACAACCCTTCCAGCCATGGGTTATTTGACTATGCTTTTTTTGTTATAATGGCACTTAGTCTGAAGTAATGGTAGTATTAGTTACTTTACGTTCTTTTCTATGGATCTTGGTCGGGAACAACCTGCTGAAAAAACTTATGAACTCATGGTCAAACGAATTGTGTCGTAACTAGTTGGACTTCTGGAAGTGTTCTCGTTGTTAACCCAAATAAACCTTCAATACTAGAGCGACAATACTACCCTTGAGCTCACTAGCCGGGTCACTTTGTCATAAGACTAGTGTGGCTGTCAGGCCACAATGGTTACTGTTAAGCGTACGGGCGAAGAAAGACACGCTATTTTCGCTATCAGTTAAATAGGAACAGGTCGGCGTTCCCCTCTTCTCGTGTGTGCTACTACTGGATAGTTGGATTTCGAGGGGACTTGCTCAGTCTTGGACTACCATCGGTTCATGCGCAGTCGCTAGATTCTTATGGCTCAAGATCAATCTTCCTTGTAGGGTCTTTCCTGAGCTCTACGCAGCGATGTAAACACATTTCAATACTTCCTTGTTGATTGTAGCGCGTTTGCGTGATCAAGGGTATAACCACTTAGAAACTCAAACTGTCTGATATCCCAATGAGCTAATTAGAATAGGTATTAAACGCCTTAGCAAATTTTTTATTGGCCACAGGGCGCTTTGTTGACTTATAAATCGCAAATCTGTTTTTATGGCTTAACAAACGATACATGCATATACCTTAGTTAGATATATATATTTATCTACAATTCCGCTGACTCATGAAATTCTAACGATCTCAAGCATTCTTGCGAAATGATGTAAACATAGAATAAAAGCGACTACTGTTTTAGTTATCGAAGCAACTTTAAAATGTCTTGCATGCAAAATCGGTATTCTTCAATTGAATTTACAAAAAACACTAATATAGAAATAAGTAAGTATGTGTGTGTAACAGTGGAAAGAATGCATTTCGCTTACAACAAATTTATAGTTGCTGTCAACTTAAAGTCCCCTTAATGCATAAAAAATTCTAACGAAATTTAAAAACTTCGAACAAAGTCTCTGGCTAGCGCAAGTACTAAAACTAAACCGGATACATGAGCCGCAGCCCGAACAATGCATGGTATTTAGTGTACATGTACAAAAAGTGAAACAACTGCAACCAACATAAAAATTCAAATACAAAGCAGTAGCAACAAAATGACAATAAAAACAACAATAACTTACGGTCGACATGAAGGAAGCGCCAGGAGTTGAGGCGCGCGGCCAGAGTCAGTTTCGAACAAATTCAATCAATAACCACTTGAACCAAACTTCCGCCATAGGCAGCTCGTCTGAGTTACAAGGTGTGTTGAAAAAATATCGCGAATTGTAACTGACAGTTTTCTTCGATTGCAAAGGCGTGGTGCATCATGAGTTCTTGCCACAGGGAAGAACGGTCAGTAAGAAATATTACCTTCAAGTTATGCGCAATTTGCGCGAAGCAATCCGCCGCTTTGGATCGTCATCGATTTTTACCTATTCAAAAAAATGGCACCACGATAATGCCCCTGCTCACACATTGCAGCTTGTGCGCGACTCTTTGGCCAAAAACAACACACTAATGCTGCCGCAACCACCGTATTCCCCAGATCTGGCCCCCTGTGACTTTTTCTTGTTCCCTAAACTGAAGAGGCCCATGAAAGGACGACGTTACGCTTCTCTTGACGAGATAAAGACGGCACCGAAGGAGGAGCTGAAGAAGATAAAAAAAAAAATGATTTTTTGAAGTGCTTCGAAGATTGGAAAAACCGTTGGCACAAGTGTATAATATCTCATGGTTATTACTTTGAAGGGGACAAAATATATATTCATGAATAAATAACTAATTTTTGAAAAAAACACAAAATTCGCGATACTTTTTGAACACAGCTCGTATTTTAATATGGCACCCAAGGTACGGACTGTTGATTGGCGGGTGGAATCAAGCGAGTGTCGTTAAATATAACAGTGGGACAGGCTGGCGTAGTCGGCAAGAAGACAAATACTGCGAAAAGGGTGTTGTTGGTCAAAAAGATTAACGGGCAGTCAGACAATGTAGCAGCTTCGCATTTTATTTCGCACAACAACTACTCTAGCAACGTCGAGTGCGATGCCACAACAAGCACCGAGCGAAATCAATGCTCCATTGCTGCTGTCTTTGCTACTGTCGTAGGTACAACAATGTGGCATTGGCAATGCGTCCACTAGTGATGGATCTTGGGTGTCGTCTGTTGTAAACTTAAAACTAACCCCTATAAATATGTGTGTGTGTATTTTTTAATCTTATGATTGCCTTTGTTCTCTTACTGGGAACCATTCCACCTCTTTGCTGCACTTATTATTAATGTCTGCCATGGATTTTCGAATATCTGTACTATTTGTCGCAAATTTCTACAGGTCAATTAAAAAAATTATTTTTGGTATCTCTGAAGTACCGTAATAACGCGATCTACACCAATTGTAAAAGAAGCACGTAACTTATAAATTTTAGGATTAAAAGCATTATTATCAATTTCCATTACACTTAATTGCTGTTTCAATATTTTTGCATTTCTCCCTTTGCTCACTGCTAATACATTTACCTCTCTCTTGCAGGTCCGTCATATGCTCGCCAACGGTTCACTCTATTTCCCTCCCTTCGAAGCGGAAGAGTTTCGTCAAGATGTCCATTGGTCCGTGTATCATTGTGTGGCCAGCAATGCTGTGGGTACAATTGTTTCTCGTGACGTTGTGATCAAAGCAGGTAAGTACGGGGATAAATTGGAATTAGATATGTCAGAATCACAATCGTTCACTTTGTTTACTTATGTGTAACGTTTCGCAAAAATTTATCAAATGAATGCGTCACAAGTGCATTGTATCCTAAGAGAATAAGTATAGAAACATTTCATTTTCAAGTTAGTTGCCTCATTCTCTTAGAGAGTGTCACGTTTACTTAGATAATTCAACTATTCATCATAAGAAGAGCAAGTTCCTGAGGGTGGATCACAAGGACAACCTCATGTTGTCAGCAATTTGAGTCAGTTGCATATTTATCGCAATGGTTTCACAAAATTCGACAAAGGTACGATTACCAAAATTCCACATCCGTTTAAAAAAAACCATAGGAATCTCATATCCTAAAACTTCCGTTAAAAAGCTCACTATACTCTTTTCCCGTACACTCCACTCAGTCCGCATATCCTTCGAAGTGGTATGTTCGCAAAAAAGAGATTAATAGAAGTAGGTTTCACGTCTTCTCTTCTTGAAGATAAATAGCTTCAAGCTATTTAAAGTTCATAGAGGCTTGAAAAGCTCTCTTCTCCCAGCCCAGCCCTCATGCCGCTCGTAGAATTGTATTCCTAGAAAAAAACCATCAGAAATAAATTTCGCGTTCGCTCTTCCAAGAGCTAGTTTCAAGTCCGTAGAGGATGTAAAAAAAAGGGTAGAACTGTCTCCACGAATCTTATTATAGTTTTGGCTTTCAGAACCTAGCTATATTGACTGATTTTTGTGTATAAAATCATTATAACTTGTAACTAAGAACCGGGAATTAATTTTTAACAGTACTATTCTTACCAGTTATACGTTAGGTACGTTTTAAGTAGAGAAATCTTATTAAAAATCAGCTGGGTATATATAAGTCGAGCAAACTTAATCGGGACCTTTTTATATAGTTATATATGCAGAAAACTCTAAAAGCTGAATAGAGACGGTTCTGACAGGTCCATATTGGATTGCGAACTAAGGACGGGGGTATACTCCGTAGATCTTCATAATTCTTTCTCTATCCGTCTACCAAATTCAACTAAAATCTTTTAAGCGGAAGTACCAGGCATCGAAAGAGTCTCTAGAGTTTTGTCCAATAACTACAGTAGAATGCAGAAAGCTACCATAGACACAGATAGCCAGGTGGCATTACTAGCCTTATTGTCGGCAAAGATTAATTCCAACGTAGGAAACATATGTTGGAATTAAGTCTTTAAGCTCAATGGCCACTTTCCCATAATTTGCGTCACCGATGACATGAACATTTTCGGCAACAAAGAGCGGACAAATTGGCCAAATTAGGAACCACTCTAGGCAAGTCTAAGCAGAGGTAATACCTTGCCCGGTATTATTACTATTCCTAAATTGATCAATAAGTAGCTCAATACACAATTTGAAGAAATAGTTTAGAGCAACTAAATGTTAGATGGCGAACCAGTTATGGTCAAAATAAGATAAGACTAAGGACTTATTAAAGATGTTCAGGAAATGTATATGCAAATTTACAGTTTCCATAACGGGCCGTTGGCCAGTTGGAGAACAGGCGTTAAAAATCGGAATATTTACCGCAGAAACTGTTCTTCATTGCTCTGTAGGTGCTCAGCTCTATCAAAAACTTGACATAACACAGAATCCATCAGGTTTCCAAACCTTGAATGTCTATCTACAAAGAGCATGATGGAAATAATTGAATACGTAAATGGTTTAAATACAACGATGAAAAACGATATTTAATATTTAAAGGACTTACGAAACTATATATAGGCGCATCTAGCGCTAATAAAGTCCCAAACGACTGCACTATCTACAAACCCAAAAGCTAATATAATCTCTCTTCGACCGCAAGTCGGCATATGAAATTTAGTCATGTATCGATTTTACCGGAGTTTTTAACTTCAGTTTTGAAATCGCAAAAAGAACTTGAAAAATTTAAATTTGAGTTAAAATTGAGCGTACACATACACGTGTATATTATTGAACACTAGTGTGAATACAAAATTTTGTTTACCTTATTTTGGGTGTACATATGTAATATATAATGTATGTATATAAATTGCTCGCTTGGCTGCAGCTGTTCGACCATTAGCTATGCACGAGGATTCCAGGTCAAAGTTTTTGTTTAATTAAAAAGAAAATGTTTAACCAAAATGTAGTTTGTGCTATAAAAATACTTTCGTAGAACCAGGACAACATGCTCATTTATTTACAGATGTGTATGTTTGCGTCGGTTTTTGCTTTTGTGATACCTTTTCATGCCAAACTGTGAGAAATGTGTAAATGAAGTGAATATAAAACTTTACGACTATCATGAAAGGGTTTCTGGTGTTTATTGGGAAATTTACACTTCTTTGCTGCATCTTTATTGGTGAAATTCGCCAAAGAGTTCCTCTGAGGTAGTGCTGTGCGAAATAATTTGAAAGCTACGAATATTTGAAAGAAGTAGATATGTGTGGACGTATGTAAACAAAGCTTTGAAGTTGGTTGAAAGGCCTTTTGGAAAATTTTTAGGAATATTTAAATATGGACAACGGTGTAAGTTTTATTTTTTTTTTAGGAAATACATACTAAGTACGGCCATCATCACTAGATGTCTTGTGGCTCTAATCAAAGAAAGTTTACCAATGAATATAGCCTTAATATGTACATGCGTCCTTTCGATACGCCAATTCAGTCTCCTTATAGATTTGGGAAGATCTCTAGGAACTATATTTTTTATCGGACTAATTCCTTCATTTAGAATTGGCAACACTCATCTTATTTATTACCTTTTCTTTGGTATTTTGACTTTAGTTCACCCTTCAAAGTGTTGTTAGTTATTAAAGTGGTGAATCTACGAAGATTTATTTTTGGAATTTTAATTAGCCCTTACGTTAGAAAATCTGAACTCGACAGTGTTAATATTCAGTTAGTAAATTAATTTAGTTAGTATTAGTAAAATATCGCAAACTGTATATATAAATATCAAAACCAGGAAGTAACAGCAGCATTAGCATATTTTTTATAAGAAACCCAGATGTGCAACAATATGGCCATTGTAGCAACTTTTGCAAAACTGTGTTAAGGCTGCGAGGAAAGGAACGCCGAAAACCAGTTAAACGTCTAAAGCAATATTTCCATCGACCATTTTAAAATAAGCAAAATAATAAAAGTTATACACAAAAAGGCACGAATATACACACATACATATAAAATAGCTTAATATATACATTATACGTCAAGCTGCCAGACGCTTAGACGACAAATAAAACACACAAGGGCACAAAAGTTACTTATACTACAGAAAAACGAGTGAGCACAAGAAACGTAGCATATACTCAGGCGCTTTAGAATGCTACATTTTAAATGGCTCAAGCGCTCGCCTTTGCTGTTCTTATTATTTTTTGTATACCTCGCATTCCAACGCCAACTTTCGTTACTTTTTGTTTTGACTATTGACTCATTTACATTTTATATCGGAACACCTCAGTCTCCTTCCTCCTCTCGCTGCCATACATTTTGCCTTATTTGCTACGCTATCGTTAATGTGCTTGGCAGATCATAATTGTTGGGTTTAATGCTTCTTTGAAGCTGCCTAATTTCAAGAAATGTAAAAACAACAACTATGCAATCCACCGTCCAACCTCAAACCGCTTAAATGTTTAGCGCGTTGTTTCAGTATGCAACTTTTTCCTTAACCTTTTTAATATGTTCAATTCTCACTAACGCGTGCAGAAATATTCAATAAGGTTCCATCTTTAGCAAGGATTAGGGTGGTGCCTTTTGACAACGCTCATTTTCGGAATGCTAACTGTTAAAGTCATCTAAAAGAATATATCTGCCATGATGGTAAGGAGGGTCTTCGTTGGGGTAGTTATAAAATATAGTTAATGTTCAAAAAAAAAAATAACAAGTAAGGAAGGGCTAAGTTCGGGTGTCACCGAACATATTATACTCTCGCACGATAAAGTGATAATCGAGATTTCATTATCCGTCATTTACATATTTTTTTATTTTGCTGTAAAATTAATTAGAATTAAATTCTGAGAGATTTACCGATATTTTCGGTGAAAAATTAGGTTAGGTTAGGTTAGGCACTGAGTTTTCTTCGTGTTCGATATCAGGACCTTGAAAAGTTATAGTCCCATCACAACAATTTTTCCACAATGGATACCTCAGCTCAAATACCGTAATTGAGTAAAGTTTTATTCCGCTATGATCATTGGTTTCTAATGTATATATTATACAGAGAACATCAGATGGAATTCAAAATAATGTTATATTGGAAGAAGGCGTGGTTGTGAACCGATTTCACCCATATTTAGTATATGTTATCAGGGTGTTAAGAAAATATTATATACCGAATTTCATTGAAATCGGTGGAGTAGTTCCAGAGATATAGTTTTTGGTTCATAAGTGAGCGCGCCACGCCCATTTTCAATTTTTAAAAGAAGCCTGGGTGCAGCTTCCTTCTGCCATTTTTTCCGTAAAATTTTGTGTTTCTGACGTTTTTTGTTAGTCGGTTAACGCACTTTTAGTGATTTTCAACATAACCTTTGTATGGGAGGTGGGCGTGGTTATTATCCGATTTCTTCCATTTTTGAACTGTATATGGAAATGCCTGAAGTTTTGTTGACATAGCTATAGTAGTTTCCGAGATATGTACAAAAAACTTAGTAGGGGGCGGGGCCACGCCCACTTTTCCAAAAAAATTACTTCCAAATATGCTCCTCCCTAATGCGATCCTTTGTGCCAAATTTCACTTTAATATCTTTATTTATGGCTTAGTTATGACACTTTATAGGTTTTCGGTTTCCGCCATTTTGTGGGCGTGGCAGTGGACCGATTTTGCCCATCTTCGAACTTGACCTTCTTATGGAGCCAAGAAATACGTGTACCAAGTTTCATCATGATATCTCAATTTTTACTCAAGTTACAGCTTGCACAGACGGACGGACGGACAGACAGACATCCGGATTTCACCTCTACTCGTCACCCTGATCACTTTGGTATATATAACCCTATATCTGACTCTTTTAGTTTTAGGACTTACAAACAACCATTATGTGAACAAAACTATAATACTCTCCTTAGCAATTTTGTTGCGAGAGTATAAAAAATAACGGGTGATTTTTTTGAGGTTAGGATTTTCATGCATTAGTATTTGACAGATCACGTGGGATTTCAGACATGGTGTCAAAGAGAAAGATGCTCAGTATGCTTTGACATTTCATCATGAATAGACTTACTAACGAGCAACGCTTGCAAATCATTGAATTTTATTACCAAAATCAGTGTTCGGTTCGAAATGTGTTTATCGACAAATTTTGTTCAGCGATGAGGCTCATTTCTGGTTGAATGGCTACGTAAATAAGCAAAATTGCCGCATTTGGGGTGAAGAGCAACCAGAAGCCGTTCAAGAACTGCCCATGCATCCCGTAAAAATGCACTGTTTGGTGTGGTTTGTACGCTGGTGGAATCATTGGACCGTATTTTTTCAAAGATGCTGTTGGACGCAACGTTACGGTGAATGGCGATCGCTATCGTTCGATGCTAACAAACTTTTTGTTGCCAAAAATGGAAGAACTGAACTTGGTTGACATGTGGTTTCAACAAGATGGGCGCTACATGCCACACAGCTCGCGATTCTATGGCCATTTTGAGGGAAAACTTCGGACAACAATTTATCTCAAGAAATGGACCCGTAAGTTGGCCACCAAGATCATGCGATTTAACGCCTTTAGACTATTTTTTTGTGGGGCTACGTCAAGTCTAAAGTCTACAGAAATAAGCCAGCAACTATTCCAGCTTTGGAAGACAACATTTCCGAAGAAATTCGGGCTATTCCGGCCGAAATGCTCGAAAAAGTTGCCCAAAATTGGACTTTTCCGAATGGACCACCTAAGACGCAGCCGCGGTCAACATTTAAATGAAATTATCTTCAAAAAGTAAATGTCATGAACCAATCTAAACGTTTCAAATAAAGAACCGATGAGATTTTGCAAATTTTATGCGTTTTTTTTTTTAAAAAAGTTATCAAGCTCTTAAAAAATCACCCTTTACTATATTGAAACGATTCCTTGACACCAATAACTGTTTGCGGAGATCTATGTTGTTCATAAATTCAAAGCCTTAAAATCTAGTTAGCGCGATGTCTGAATGTGAATTCTATAAATAGCCAATAAGAGTAGCATTAGTTGTCTTCTTCTTCTTTATTGGCGTAGACACAGCTTAAGTAATTATAGCCGAGTTTATAACAGCACGTCAGTCGTTTCTCTTTTTCGCTGTTTGACGCCAATTGGAAATTTTAAGTATTGCCAGGTTCCTCTCCACTTAGTCTTTGCAACGTAGTGGAGGTCTTCCTATTCATATCTGCTCTTCCCAAAGGCTACAGTGTCGAATACTCTCAGAGCTTGAGTATTGTCATTCATTCGGACGACATGACATAGCCAGCGTATCCGCTTTCTCTTAATTCGCTGAACTACAACTATGACAATGTCGTCGTATATGTCATACAGCTCATCGTTCCACCGATTGCGATATTCACCGTGGCCAACGCACAAAATACCATAAATCTTCCGCAGAACCTTTCTCTCTAAAACTCGTTACTCGTTACGCCGACTCATCAGATGTTGTCTTCGTCCATGCCTCTGCAACATATAGCAGGACGGGGATGGTGGGTGACTTGTAGAATTTGGTATCTGTTCGCCGAGAGAGGACTTTACTTTTAAATTGTCTATTCAGTCCGAAGTAGCACCTGCTGGTAAGAGTTATTCTGTCTTGGATTTCGAAGTTTATATTGTTATTGATACTAATGAAGGACGAAATTATCGACGACTTCGAAGCTATGACTATCAACAGTGACGTGGAGTGATTATGACGACTGTTTGTTTGAAGACAGTAGATATTTCATCTTGTTCTCGTTCACTACCAGACCCAATTGCATCGGTTATTTGTTCAACCTGGAGAAAGCATTAGTTGTACAACTACAAAAAATAGTATTACTCTAATATACTCATAAATAGATGGTTGCTGCTTTATTACTACATTTTGGTTATTTTTGTTTATCTCGACCTGTGTTTAAACCTTTCCCATTTTTGCGTGTGCATAATTAAAAAGAATTTAGCAACTTTGACACTGCGTATCTAAAATCTTAATGAGGGTTTCATTGTGCATTTTAATGTTAAATTGGGTAGATTCGAGTTTACTTAAAAGCGACATTTTATCTGAAATAGCGGCGGGCATCCATTCAGGTAGTAGAAGGTCAAAATGTTAGTTATTTCCAGGTAAAGAATTTTATTAAAACTGTAGTTGAAAAAGTCCGTCCGTGTTTTATCCAATAATTCAAGTACAACGATACAAATTCTAAAATTTTAACTGAAAGACGTCACAGTGTCTCCAAGTGCCTAAAATAGGTGAAATCGGGGAAAAATTTAACCACTTCCATATATTTATGATGGTGTGAGGTACCTTAATTAAACTCTGGGATGCTTTTGCTAGTCTGTGGCATGTTAACTATAGTAGTATTGAGAAAAATAGATACAATCGAGCAAAAACTGCCAACTCTCATACACTAGTTGTAATTATTTCAGTTATTTTATTTATTTTAACAAGTTTTATGCCAAACATATCGGTCATATAAAATTGCTTTAAATATATTCTCGAGCCTTCCTGAGCGATGTCAAAAATATTACAATCAGCCCCTCCATCTCCTATATTTAGACTAATCAGGTTGGGTTAAACTGTTGTGTGATATTTTAAAGAAATTAAATGACCAAAATTTCCAAAAAACTCTCGTGCTTTGAAGGCTGCAATTTGCGAACGCTTTTTTATAATCATAATTCATAATCTTCCAGAACATGTCTGCAACGATCTCCCGAACGTCTTTAGAGGATTTGTACCACTCGTAGGCTTGTGTTTTTGAATTCTTCTAACATTCATATGTACCGACTCAAGCAGCTGTTGCATACGTACAGTTCTACAGATCGCGTTCATATTGGCATAGTGTTTAAAATGATTCATACAAAATACATTTTTTTTGAAATTACGGTTACGAGGGGAATTTAACCACAGTTTTCTGATGCTTTTTTGACCAATATACATGCGCTTGAAGTACGGTATTTTTTTAGCTGTTATAGCCAGTCTGGTTAGATTTATTTTTACGACCTGGGGGATTATTTTTTTGTTTAAAAAAATAAATTAAAGAATTGTTTAGTGAATTCTTTGTCAAAAACAATAACGTAACGACGTTCTCCACATTCGCCAAGTGAGCTCCGTGTGCTTTTTCCAAAAATCGCTGAAACAGTTAAAGACAATCCCAAAAATCGAGTTTTAACAGTCCTTCCACGATTGGTAGAAGCGTTGGCATAAGTGCATATTGACGGAGGAATATTTTGAAGGCGACAACATTAATGTGAAAGAATAAATATGAGATATGTCAATTAAGTAATGAGACTGATTCCATAAAAACCGTATATTGCATTTGAAAATTATTCTACAACTCTGCCATCCCCTTCAAAGTAGTCCCCTTGGGCAGCTATACAGCGATTCCAGCGCGTTTTCCATGCTTCGTAACATTTCTGGAACGCTTCGACTGGGATGTCCGCCAGTACCCTTGTCACGGCCGCCTGGATGTACGTAATCGACGCAAAATGGGTTCCTTTGACCATCGATTTTGTTTTAGGAAACAAAAAAGTCACAGGGTGACAAGTCAGGCGAATAAGGCGGCTGTTGCAACACGGCGATCCCTTTAGAGGCCAAATACTGGGACACGCTGAGGGCGGTGTGGCACGGCGCGTTGTCGTGATGAAGGATCCATTTACGAGCGATGTCTGGGCGCACCCTGTTGTCTCATTTTCGCAATCTTTCGAGTACTTGGCAATAGTAGCTTGATTCACAGTTTTCCCCGGTGGAACGAATTCTTTGTGGACGATTCCACGGCTACAAAAAAAGGCAAAAATCATCGTCCTCACCTTCGACTTGCTCACGCGAGCTTTTTTCGGGTGGGGGCGCGGGGAGACAACCATTGTGAGCTTTGGCGCGACTAAGAGCACTATCACCACACACTCTTACAATTTTAGCGTATGCTTCCGAAGCTGTTTCGCCCAATCTGGCGCAAAATTTTATCGCGAAGCGTTGCTCTTGATTACGTTTTTCCATTTTCGTGACGAGAAATATTTTTTTGAAAAATATTTTGAATTTGCCTCTCCTCGCTGTTAAGGTTTATTCTTTTGTCGAAAGATTTACATAAAAGACGGTAACCTAGTAAAATGACATAACTGCTGGATATGGTATCTCCATTCGGGTTATTTGCTGTAATTTTCAATTAATTCAGCAATCACGTTTACAGATTTATACCACTACCTTTTAGGAAATATGATATATTGGGCCTCTCCAATTCACTTTTTAATTAACACTTCAGACAATTAGTGAGATATTTAAAAAAACTGGGTACCCTTCTACCCTAAATAAAAAAGAGGTTCACATCCTCTAAAATCTTTTTTTATTAATTTCACTGGATTTTTAGATACGTACGGTAGACTTTACAAATGTGATTAAAACTTTATAGTTCACTGAGACACAGGATGTCGCTGTGTAATTAATACTACTAAAACACATAAATTCACCGAATTGAAGTGCCGCAGCGTACATCACGAGCAATCAAATAAACAATTCTACACACATTTACCATAAACGGTAATTAGAAACTTGGAAATTACACAGTTTTCACTGATATTGCTTGGCATTTCACATACTCAGGCTTACATTTCAAAACACATACATTTACATACATTGCCAACCATTTATACACGTACATATTGCGATATATGTAGGTAGGCTGAAATGCCTGAAAGCCACTGCGTATACGCAACATGCTCTGTGCATGCCTAAAAACTCACAGAGGGATCGCTATGGGCCGATAACAGTAAATGTCATACTGAAAATTGAGCCAGTGTAGGTAGGAAAAACAAAAAAATTATGCCCGGACGAAGGCGAATTGCGTCAAAGTGAAGCCTTACAACCCACACAAACACACGCCGGGTACCTTTCAGGCAACACTTCAATCAGTCGATGAGTGAAAATGAAAATTTGCAAAGCTGGCAGCTTCGAAATTTCTCATACAAACTATACACACACATATACTTACATACTATTGTTTGCTGTAATACACTTTGCTGTTGTTGTTGTGTGGCAACTATACTTCTCTCCATGTTTTTTTAATTTCAAATAACCCCAACTCCAGCTGCAGTACCTTGGCGATGGACTTTACTGCCCAGTGGTCTCAAATGCACAAAAACACACATATAGCCTCATGTTGGTTAATATACGTTACACTCATTTGGATACAAACTTGCATAGCGGTAGTTTGTTCTTCTCATTTCAAAGAGAATATTGGTTTTCTGAACCGTCAATTTGAGCCACATAGAATCAGCACTGCTATACTCGTACTACAATTGGGTTTGGCAAAATTTCCAACGCCCAGTATATACTCGTATAGGAGTATATTTAAATATTCTTCGACACTATCTTATTAAGGCAGCTTCGCACAATCTCGTTCTTTTCTAAAAATTACGGTTTTGAAATACATTCCCAATTATATATATACGAGGGCTGTCCGATAAATAACCGATCCAAACATGATGCACGCGACTTTTTCAATTTTTTTTTTATTTTTATTACATAGTCTCCTTGTAACTCCACACACTTCTCCCAGCGATGCTCCCATCTCTGCAACCCTTCCAAATAGTACCTTGGCGTCTTTGTCTGCAAAATACGAGTTCACGAAAGAGATTACCTCCTCATTTGACGAAAATCTCTGGCCGCCGAGCGCAGTTTTAAGTTGAGGAAACAAAAAAAGTCGCTTGGTGCTAGATCCGGTAAATAAAGTGGATGGTCAAGCAGTTCGAACCGCAATTCGCCATGGGCGACTGTTTGAGGTGTGAGATGGTGCTGTTGTCTTGCTGGAACAAGACTTTCTTTTTTTGCAAATGTGGCCGATTTTCGAAATTTCTTCCTTTAGCTTGTCCAATAATGATGGGTAGTATGCTCCTGTTATAGTTTTTCCTTTTTCAAGATAGTCGATAAAAACATTCCATGGCTGTCCCCAAAAAACACTCGCCATCACTTTCCCAGCCGAATACACAGCTTTTAGGTTTTTTTTGGGGCTGGTTCCCCCTTTTAAATCCATTGTTTAGATTGGATTTTTGTTTTCGGGCGTATAATGATGAATCCAAGTTCCGTCTACAGTTATCAATCGGCGCCAAAACTCGGTCTTATTGCCTTAAAACTGAGCCAACAGAGCGCTGGAAATGTTCATGCGCGCACGTTTGTGGTCTAGCGTAAGCAAACGCGGCACCCAACGCGCGGACAGCTTTTCTCATGCCCAAATCTCGGTTTAATATGTGACAAAACAGTTTTCTTTTGACATCTTCATAATCTCAGTTACGGTGGGTAAACGATGGTGCAGAGTCACCATACACAGAGTCCAACTCAATCTTTGTTTTTTGAAGCGTATTGCCTTTCAAAAATAAAAAGTTAATTACAGCTCGATATTAAATTTTTTCCATTTTTGGGGAAATCACCGAAATAGACTCACAAAAAACGACTTTCAACAGATAATTGCGGAAGATAAATTTCTGAAATTTGGCGGTAGCTATTATAATATGCAGAATTGAAGTAGAAAACTTTTTTTCAGATGTGCCGCTAGCTTCACGTTGAGGTCGGTTATTTATCGGACAGCCCTCGTATATTGTATATATATATCGTATAATATATTGAATATATATTATTATATTATGTCTGAAACCTCATTTGGTATCGAACGGCTCGGAGAGGTCCTTTCCTATCCCTTCAGAGCTTTTGGTATTGTTCAACGTCAATTTACGCAACCGTATTAGTTTTGTGGGGATACCAAATTCAGACATAGTGGCCTAAAGGCAGCTCCTTTTCGCGCTGTTAAAAGCAGGAAAGAGGTGATGGCGCATGGTGAGTATCTGGTCAGTTGTTCGTTTTCCAGGCTCCAATCAGTTTGTTGACGGTGGGCTTTAATCTTTCCCACAATACGCTCGATAGAACCTTATATGCGATGTTGAGGAGGCTCCCTTTTTGTGGACTTTGCAGAGCACACTTAAATTCCAATCGTTGGGCGTGCTTTCGTCCGACCATATTCTAAAACTAAGTTGTTGCATGCTCCTTTTGAGTTCTTCGCCGCTTTATTTGAAAAGCTCGCCCGCCAGTCCACAGGCCCCCGCCGCTTTGTTGTTCTTCAGACGGGTAATCATTCGAGCTTCTTCGTGGTCGGGCAATGGAACTTTTACTCCATCCTCATGGATTGGGGGATCGGGTTCGCCTTCTCCTGGTGTTATGCAGTAAACATTCAGCAAGCTGAAAAGTGTGTTCATAATTTTAGTATGCTCCAGGCATCAGTCACTAGATCAGCTTTGGGAGTTCTACAAGGGTATACCCTGGTCTTGAAACGTTCTGTTAGTCGCTGCATTTTTTCGTAGAATTTTCGAGCATTACCCCTGTCGGCCAGCTTGTCAAAGTCTTCATACTCATGCATTTCGTCCTCTCTCTTTTTCTGTCCGTAAATGTGTCCGCATGTCTGCTAATGTATGTATATACAATTTTATCAGTCGTTCAAGCTTTTCGATGCTTTGAATGCACAACATTTTGACCACAACTAGTGGAAAAAATGTGCTACTACATACATACCAAAATACCCACTTCTTCTGCTTGCCTGTTTCTTCAATTTTTGTGCGCATTACATTGTTGGTACTTTGGGTTTGTATTGACAAAAATATGTAAACAACAACAATAATGCAACACCGCTGAGGCCACGTGGACTGCACTGATCGTGTTAGTCGAAGACTGCCGCACGAAAAGAGAGCATTCGCTGCTTCTAGATGCTATTTCACCAAACTTTACCACCGAAGTTCACGCTTACTACACATGCCTGGACAGCAAAAACAGTCCAATTGTGTAGAGAGAATTTTATGGATGATAGCTACGTCGAGCAGAGCATACCGAGCACTTCGCTTGGGGTGTTATTGCCACAATAAAAGTGGACCTTTTTGCTCTGCTCATGCTCTGCACTAGCTCCCACAAATACATGTTAACAAACATTCACGAGAACGGTCCGTTAAGGACGTATATAGTGTACAAGTGCGCACAAACACTTTGAAAAATAGTAATTTATTTTTCAAAATATGTCTCTTTTATCTCGATACGTTCGGCCCAGCGATTTTTCAACTACAACTATTCTAGTGCAAGCCTTTTGAATGGCCTCTACGTTTGCATAACGCTTTACTTTCATGGGAAAATGCATTTTTCCGAAAAGGAAGAAGTAGCACGGTGCCATATCAGGTGAATGCAGGGAGTAATTAGGGGTTAAAATGTGATTTTTGATCAAATAATCCTCCTACGAATGTTGGATTCTGAGCAATTTTTGGGCGTCAGTAAATTTGTGCGGAACAGACCATACACACACCTTTTGTTAGCCCAAATGCGATAAATCGATGTTTTGGAGATGTTCAATTCCATTTCCATGAATTTCGATGATAACTTCGGCTGATTTTTGATGAGTTCACGCACAGTTTCGATGGAATTTCCGGTGATCACGGATTTTGATTGGCCCACATGTTGATCGTCATTTATGTCCTCACGACCACTTTGAAAACGTTGAAACCACTCGTGCACTCTGCTACGGGAAGGCGATAAATTTATTTCATCAAAAAGTTTTACCAATTTTAAAACAAAATTTAATGTTGACTCTTTGTTCGAAGCACCGATAACACAAACATACTGACCCTTAAAATCCAATAACTTCACTTCCAAGCAATGAAATGTCATGAAGTTCTTACTGGACAATCGATAAAGATAGCAGATTCTAACGCATAAGTCACATATAGAGTGCGCCTCCAGGGGGCGCTAGATTCAAAAAGTCCTGTTTACTTTAGAAAGTACCTTGTAGATATGGGTGGCATTCATTATAGGTCAGTCTCACCTTCCTTGGCGCAGATTAACCAGGAAAATGAAACGTTTCCTTTCATATATCTTTTTAAAATTCACATGCACGACACAATTATGCTATATTCTAAATGCAGTTAAAAAACAGGGAGTTCGATTCGTCTGAGTCGGTTCTATTGCGGTAGATGGGCTGTAGAACTTATGAACTTATCGAATACCACTCGTATATCTGGTATTGCCACAGCTAGTATAGAATACTTTTTGCTCGTTTATCCGCTTGTATGCTGAAAAAGGCCCAACGAATTTGAAGCGAAGTAATGGCGGCAGCGGTGATGATGGTCATGTGGGCAGGAGTTGACAGTAGGCGTTGTCGGGGCGTCCTTTTCACTGATTTTCGTTCCCATGGCATTCCGATTTTCTGTTTTTTTATACCCTGAATATGGAATATTAAGTTTGCCACAAAGTTTGTAACACCGAGAAGGAAGACTCGGAGACCCAATAAAGTATATACTTGTATATAGGTGATCAGTATGTTGAGCTGAGTCGATTTACCCATGTCCGTCTGTCTGTCCGTCTGTCTGTCTGTCTGTCCGTCTGTATATATACGAACTAGTCTCTCAGTTTTTCAGAAATTTTGCAAACGTTATTTTCTCTTCAAGAAGCTGCCTTTTTGTCGGAACTGCCGAAGCTGGACCACTTTAACTTATAGCTGCCATACAAACTGAACGATCGGAATCAAATGCTCGTATGGAAAACTTTCGCATTTGACGTGGTATCTTCACGAAATCAGACATTGATTACTGCTTATGGTAATTATATAATCTCCGAAAAAATTGTTCAGATCGGATTACTATAGCATATAGCTTCCCTACAAACTGAAGATATAGTTACTAAAAGAAATGCACCTGTGAAGGGTATATTAGCTTCGGTGCAGCCGAAGTCAATGTTTTTTTTGTTTTGTAGCTTTTTTGTTGTTGTTATGTGTACAGCGTGCGGTTTGTATTGCCTCCACTGCTGCAGTTGACGAGCCAAAAATTCAAATTATCAGCGAGAAATGTGTGTTTGCCTCACATGTCGTTTGGTTGTTCGGTTGGCCGGCTCGAAACGTGCAAGGATGCAATTAGGTTCTGCGCTGTTTGTGTTTATATATCTTCACATGTACACATACGTATTTATGCTCATTGCATACATATACACACTTGCAATTACGCAGGAGTTGTTGTGTCTGCGTAGGGCTGACGTTGCCTCTTATGGGAAGACTGGCGTTGTTGGAGCGCTTGTTTGTTATTTCTGACTACAGAACACTGTCCGAAAATGCAACAGAGTACCTCCAAAATTGATGCAGAGTTTTCTAAAGCTGCATATGGTCAAAATTATGTAAGAATGCAGTACATACGACTTATAAAGAAAAGCAAGAAACTTCAGAATGACCAAAATAAAGGTTTTGGATTTCATCAAACGAAATTGTTGATACGAATTTCAACAACTCTTCGAATAAGTTTGTAAGGTCTTAGAAGAACTAGAACCCGATGGTTCAGCTTGGATGGCAAGTATTTCTTCAGAGATTATACCATAGCCTTAGGCAATATGCCATGACGAATGTCTTGAAAATATTTCTTTAAAAGCTTTCAATTTATGCTGTATGTTGTAGTGGGCCAAATCAGCGGTACCGCCGGTGAAGAGAATGTATGAATCGATATCTCAAAAAGTGAGGGGCTTTTCTTTTTTATTGGCATAGACGCGCGCTTACGTGGTTATAGCCGAGTTAACAACATTGCGCCAGTCGCCTCCTTATTTGCGAAGAACTCGGACAGCCACGTTTCACAAGACTCTTTTGAGTTCAACTTCACACCAACAAGAGCGTTCGCCTTGGACAAAAACAAGTGGTAATCATTTGGCGGTATGTCCGGACCACATAGTGGATGCGATAAAAACTTCCATCCGAGCTCCCGTAGCTTCTGACGAGTCATCAACGAAGTGCATGGTCTGGCGTTGTCCGCGTGGGACACTACACCCTTTTGGCCATTTCTGGCGCTCCTGGTCGATCGCCTGCTTCAAACGGTCCAGTTTTTCGCAGTAGACGGTAGAATTAAGCTTCTGGCCATATGAGAGCAGCTCATAGTGGATGATTCCCTTCCAATCCCACCAAACACACAGCAAAACCATCCTGGCCGTCAATCCCGGCTTGGCCACTGTTTGGGACGATTCACCGGCTTTCGACCACTATCGTTTTCGCTTGATATTATCGTATGTGATCCACTTTTCGTCGTCAGTCACCATCCGCTTCAAAAATGGGTCGAGTTTGTTCCGTTTTAGCAGCATATCGTAAGCGTTTATTTGGTCCAGAAGGCTTTCGTTGCGACAAATCATGCGGCACCCAAACATCAAGCGTTTTTGTGCATCCAGCTTTCTGCAGATGGTTTAAAATGGTTAGTGACTAACCCCATCATCTGGGCGATTTCACGAGATACCATATCATATGCCGGTCTAACTCGATGTTTTCCATGATTTGGTCGGTATTCGTCGTCACAGACCTTCCACCGGCTAGCTTATCCATGGTGTCGTTTTGACCCGCTCTGAATCGTCGAAGCCATTCCTCCGCAGTTCAAAGTGATAGAGTACTATCCCCGAAAACACCATTAATCTGAGGGAACGTTTCTCTAGCGGGTTTTAACAATAGAAAACTTTAAAGTAGCGCGAATTTCGGCGTTACTGATCTCCATGTTCACACGTCTATAACTGTTGAACGCAATATACAAACTAATCATGCATAGCGTCGTTTTGTAGGTTATGTCAAGACCTTTCAAAGATGTATAGTATTGCCAGATAGCCGCGAAATTCAAAAGACAAAAAGGCGGAAGGGAGATATCTGACAACCTAATATAATAAGAGAGTTTGCCACCTGCTCAAAACATTTTTCTGCATTTTTCATTAGGAAAAGTACTCGTTTGAAGCTTAGGTGGGTATTATTCATTCATCTAAGATGGTGGAATTTCAGTTCTAATTGTTTTTAAATAATATGTGTGAAAAATAGGTTAGTTCGTTTAATCTCTTTCCATTGCAAACGACATTCGAAAACAAGTCCTCCACCAAATATAATAAGACTAACACTAAGGTAGTATATATGTAATTTATTACATGGTCATTCGGAGATACATTTTTCTGCGCGTATCTCACGGAGAGGTCAAATTAGACTTCAAGGGTATCGCTTAGTAATAACTC
>NC_064303.1:26190519-26281513 GCF_023373825.1 Bactrocera dorsalis | reverse complement strand
GGGCTAGGTTCGGGTGGAACCGAACATTTAATACTATTGTAATTTGCAGGAATCAAGGCAATTGTATTAATTATATGGGGACTAAGGGAAGCATTGAGACAAATCAACCCATTTTTGATACACAAATATGCCATCGTATTTTTCCCGAAATTTAATTATACACAGGCATCTTACACATTGACATATATTTGATGTAAAAAGTCAACTATAAGTACTGAGGACCAAATATTTGGTACGTGGAGGGCTTGAACAGTTTTTGATAGATATGGACAATTTATGGTCATAACATGGCATACACTAGAAGCATTATTCGTGTTTTATCCCGTTATATTAATTGCTTCTTAATTTATACACTGGAAAGGAAAGAGTCAGATGGAATTTAAAAATGTGTTATATGATGTTATTTAGTATTGAATTTCATTAAAATTGGTCTGTCGGGTCCCGATATATGTCATTTTCCCTACTGGTGGGTGGCGCCATGCTCGTCGTCAAATTTTACAAAGCCCTCTCATACCATCTTAGGTATACAATTTAAAGACTCTGGCGTGTGTTAAGATATTGATTTACCGCGCTTTTAGTAGTTTTTAACAGTGCTGTTATTTAGGGAGTATGCGGTGTTATCATCCGATTGCACCCATTTTCACACTGTCGGTAATTGTTCTTATAAGAATTGTCCTGAATTAAGCATTGTAGCTCTGGTCTAGTGGTCTAGTAGATATGTTGACTAAAACTGTTAGAGGTATGGGCCAGGCGCCCTTTTTAAAAATTTTCAGACCACAGGTGCCCTCTGCTTCTGCAATTCTCTGTGCCAAATTACAGTTTTATATCTTTTGTGCTTACTTTTAGTACTTTATAAGTTTTCTTTTAATGGCGCTTGTGGGCGTAGCAAACAAATACTCGTAGTCATCCAGATTTCAATGCTTCTCGTCGTCGTGATCATTTGTTGCTTAGTTTTAGGTGATACGTTCAACCGGTATGTGAACAAAACTATTAATCTCTGAAGCAACATCTTGCACGAGGATAAAAAAGAAAGCGGTAATGCGCAAGTGAAGCATGGAGAGAAATTCCAAGGGACAATACTGTCACTATCGCATGGATGGCCAACACTAAAGAAAACGTGTGACCTCTAAAAATGTAAATATTTCAATTTTCAAATTTAATAGTCTGAAAGATTGTTTCACAGACGTTTACGTGCCCAATCAATTGTGATTTTACTTCTCTTAGGCCTAAATGATCTTACAAAATGGTTTTCACTGGTCGTTCTTATTTTCTGATGCCAGCAGAATCCATGACTTTTAATCATCAATTATTAAGCACCAATTCTTTTATTTTATTGACATATTGATCAGTCGCGTTTTCCACACTCTTTGAATCATTTATACCAATAAAAAATATTAGGCCGCGACAAAGAATTGTCACTAAACGTCTTTTCCAACATTCTGAACACTTCGGCACCAAAAATTAGATTACAAAGTTTAATGGAACTTCTTGTTAGCGCCAAATGTACTTTATGTACTTCAGAATACTATACGCTAATGGTTATTGTGATGTGGCATGTGGCACAGATGTCACTAATTGTCATATCAACCTAGAAAAAAAATATTTCGACGAATGAGTTTTCTTTCTTTCTTGAGTTTGATAGTTCAGCTATATATTGCAGTCTAAACAATTTCTTTGTAAACATCACCCTTTCCTAATAAATTAACCCGTGCTAAATGTTGGAAAAATATGTATCTTGTTACATGAAAATGCGGTTGATTGCGATCGTTCAGTTTGTATGACAACTAAACGTTATAATGATGCGGTCTAAACAATTCCTTTGGAAATTGCACAATTTCTTTAGACAATAGGTCATGCCAAATTTTGTGAATATATATTTTTTCTAGGTGTTACAAACCTCGTGCCAAACTTAAAATACCCTGCTCAGGGCGTGTAAAATAGAAAGGTGACTGATGAAGGAAACCAAATAGTTCATCAGTAGCCTTCTTAATCTTCATTTACGAGTATAAGGAAAGTATGCATTAGCTCTGCGTGAGATCTACCAGAGCTGGGATATACAGCTCAGATGGCTTGCATTTTGTTGTTCTCTTAGAAGAAACCACCTTCTTTTGAGACTGTACAATGAAATTCAAAATAAAATATTTCATGCATTTCTCCGCTGCAACACATCACTACAAATGTGTAGAACATACTAACAGTGGTTTCTAATGCTTTCAACATAACTCTTGTCCATCACGGGGAGAGAAAAGCTCACTTCACTATAAATTGTATGTGTATGAAAGTGCTAGTGTGTTGGTGCAACACCAGTACGTCCTCTACAATATGTCATATTCAAAGTTGCTGGTGACAGCAATCACGCGTTAATGCTTCACTATGCACATATACTTCTTTATGCATACTATAAGTAAAGGGTGTTTTTTTAGACATTTGATTTTCCTGTTATTTCAGCTTTGTATTTTAAAAATGACATGTGACTTCCACGGCTGACTTGAATAAATTGATGTCGAGAGACTCATTTTCCGACCCCTTTTAGCAGCAATGGAGTCATATGTTAGCGATAACGCGCCAAATATTCTCTTCAAAGAAACAACTTAACGCAACTCCACAAAAAATAGTCTAAAGGTGTTAGGACGACCCACGACCCGAGATAATACAAAACCAATACACACCAAAGTTTCCTTCAATGAATTGATTATTTCGATTTAACCAAAAGTCGACTTCAACAGCTTCCAATCCAGGCACGAAAAAGTCATTAATCTTGGCTCATTTTTAAAGAAATATGGACCAAAGATTCCCTCTCACCATGGAGTATACCAAAGAGTGACTTTTTGAGAATTTACTGCACTCCGCACACTCTAAAAGCGAAAAAATAAAAAACAAAACACATACACATTAAATCAAAAGTGAGCTTCATCGCCTAACGTTTTGGTAAATATCGGGACCGGTGTCCAGTTTGTTTTGGATTTATTCACCGAATTTGTGACGTGGTTGATGGTCGTTAGACTTCAATTCTCGCAACAGTTGGATTTTGTAAGCCCAACATCCTTTCGAAAAATTTTCCATAGAGTGGATGGCCAAAGCTCCAAGTGTTGCGTATGGACTAATTAGGGTCTTCTTCGATACTCTGCTTGACAGCAGCAAAAGCGTCTTCGTTGCGCATTGTTCGGTGTCTCTGAGGATATGCCTTATCCACTAGCGCAAACGACTGAAAAAACACCCATTAAGGACATACTACATATATGCAATTTCCGCAAATGGAAAAATTGAATTTGAAATATGAAGACGTTTGCGGTGGTAACAAAATGTGCAGACACCTCGTCTTCAGTGGAGCAACATAATTGTCAGGTGAGCAATCGAGTTAGTAATGTTTCTCTCTATTTTTTCTGTTTTAATCTTGTTAATGAACTGTTGTTGCGCAAAGCTAATGATACCGGGTTATATTTTGAACGCTCTTTTTTCTCAAGTTGTGAGGATGTACCACGGTATATTTAATTGTGGGGTTATATTCAATCCACTGTAGGGCACCCCTGAAGTCATATATACTGGTAATAACTGAAAAGGAAATTAACTGGATACATTTTTCTTAAGTTGAGTCAACATTTGCCATTCATCGAACGTTAATAATAAATTTATTAGTTATACATAATGATATAGATTAAATATATGAGTAGGGTTGCCATACTCACATTTGGTAGCGGAAATCCATCCAAGTGCCAGACAATTTTCGGTGTTGGATTGCCACTGGCGCTGCACTTCAGCGAAACTGACGGTCCGGGTTGAATGGTCTGTTCGATGAATTTGTAGATTAGTTGTGGTGCCACCTCTGCAAGGAAATTATGTTATCAATTAAGTAAGTATCATCGAAAATATATTATTAACAAAACACGAAACACCTATCAGAATCTGAAACACGTATTAGATACATGTTCCTAAAGTTAAGAAGACGGATTTGTCCAGAATTTAAGCTCATTATGAAGCAGGAAGTAGGATTTCCATAATTGGTTTCAAGGGAGATTAGCCTTTATTTATAAAAGGATCTTAGACGTAAGTTATATTATTTTAAAAAATATCGGTGTGCTTGAAATATAAGTTTTTTCCAAGGAGCGCGAAATCTCCTCAAACATTTTCTGCTATATTAGCTATACAGACTTCGAATAAATGGAAGTTTTTCGGTTGGAAGAGAATTTTGAATTAATAAACTTCGTGAGGTACTAGGAAAGCAGAAATGTAGAAGCAGAATCATGGAGAACGGCGTAATTGTAGGAGACATGTGTGGTTTTCGTAAAACCAACAACCTCAGACACCAATGTCGTCTCATATACGGAAAAATGAAAAAGCTGACGAACTTCAGGAACTTCCTTTAAGTCAGCTGAAAGAGGAACATAAATCCTTAATTCCTTTGGGAATATCTGGTTCTGCAACCGTTTTTATAGCTACTTTGTGCTAATTTAAACCAAGTAGTCAGTCCAGATTAGAAGCGCTGAAATTCTTCTCCGCCAGGTACAACTCATAATAAGAAAAAGTTTACAACTACTCCATCGAGACTTTCTAGAAGAAATATGCTGGTGCTGAGGTACTAAAAGATTTTCCTATTTATCTTTCAATTATCTTTTTGAACGAGCCCTTTGAATACCGAGCTCTCACTTTTAAACAAAGCTTAATTACAATTATGAAATAAAATCAAGTAATTGCCATAATTAGCATTCCACTCACCTCCTAGTCGCAATTCCGCTGTGGCTTGGGCCGACTCCAAATCATTTTTCACAATACACTGATACATCCCCTTGTCCTCCTTCGTAATGGACGTAATGCGTATGTGCTCTGTGGAGAGTAGACGAACGCGCGCGCCAGAACGCAGTGGCTGCCCATCCTTCAGCCAAAGAACACTCTGTTTTGGGAAGCCCGAAATGCTGCAAATCTAATGAAAAGAACACATATATACGGTTAGAGCTACACAAAAACGCCAATCATTAGGCTAATTGTGCGAAATTTAAGTGATTTTTTGTGTGTTTAAAATAAATTTCGTGAATATTCAATTAAATTTTCGCCTCCTGGCTATGGAACTTACCAAGTTTGCGGTTTTGCCCAGATTCACTGTTTGCACGGTGGGTTGGATGCTGGCAGTGAGCGGTGATGTAACGGCAATTTGTACTTCCAAAGTTTCGCTGCCCTCCGAGTTGGTGGCAGTGCAGAAGAAGGCTCCGCTGTCGGACCGATCGACTGCGGTTATAATTAGCGTGCCTTCCTTGATTTTTGCACGACCTGTCGCCAGCAAATGTTGGATGGACTCCTCGTTGTTTGGTCGTTTCGTATGCCAGCTGTAAGTAATTTGCAATGGTTGAAATATGTGGAATTTTATTTCTCATATTCAGCCCTAAACTCCTTGCTTAATATCTTGAGAATATTTATTTGGCAGCGAAGTTTTGTAGTCGTGCAGAACTTCGCAAGTTATTTGAAATTCTGGATAATTATTTAGCTTAGAAATTTTTGTAACCCTAAATTAGTCATAAAGCCTCTAGACCAATTTTTACATCATATGGTACTACTATGAGCATAAAAAAGTAAGACTTTGTTTGAAATTTTAAAATTCCTAATTAATACCTTAAAATCTATGTCGTCCTCTTCAAAGTTATCCCCCTTAACCCCAATACACTGGTGGTAACGTTTTTTCTAATGCTTGAAACATTTGTCAAAGGTCAGTTTGCGGTTTGCAGTTTCACGTTTACTGTCTTCAATTGAGCGGTCGTTTGAGTTTGCTGAATAACCACAACTCGGAAGAATCAATGCAATATGCGGCGTTGCATTATCGTAGTGCGAAAGCCAAGTGTTGTCGGCCCATAATACCGGCCTATTTTTACGAATACATTCGCGCAAACGACGCACAAGCCGCAAGTAGTATTCCTTGTATACAGTTTGGCCGGTCGGAAGGAATTCGAAGTGCACCACACCTCGATAATCGAAGAAAACTGTAAACTTTACATATATCGATGAATAGTTTTTTTTCTACTGACAGTGAATTCTTGTGCCTAAACTGAATAGAAGTGGATGAATTTTGGAATCCGTTCGACTTTTAAAACGCAGAGACTTGTATATTTATTGGCCAATTTGTAGGTTATTTGAATGAAATTCAGGGATATATCTTTCTGGTAATGTTACTATAAAAGTATGTTCTAATGTCGAAATCGGAAAAACCGAGACAATTTTACCTTTAGACTCCGTAAACCTAACATATGAGTTTCAAAATTTTGAGGTACTACATACCGCATATATCGGATGACAGCGCTTTTAGTGTCAATTGAAGGTTTTCTGAAAGATATCAATAATGTGCTACGAGGTGTGTACAAAAAGTATCGCGAATTTTGTGTTTTTTCAAAAATTATTATTTATTGAGAGAAAAACTTAACTTCAGGACGAATATCTATTTTGTCCCTTCAAAGTAATCCCCATGAGTATTATAAACTTGTGACAGAACGGTTTTTCCAATCTTCGAGCACTTCAAAAATAATTTTTTTTATCTTTCTTCAGCTCCTTCTTCGATGCCGTCTTTTATCTCGTCAAGAGAATGCGTTTACGTCGTTCTTTCATGGGCTTCTTCAGTTTAGGGAACAAGAAAAAGTCACAGGGGGCAGATCTGGGGAATACGGTGGCTACGCGGCATCATTAGTGTGTTGTTTTTGGCCAAAAAGTCGCACAAGCAACGATGTGTGTGAGCAGGGGCGTTATCGTGGTGCAAAAGCCAATTTTTGTTCTTCCACAAATCCGAGAGTTTCTGGCGGATTGCTTCGCGCGAATTGCGCATAACTTGTAGGTAATATTCCTTATTGACCGTTCTTCCCTGTGGCAAGAACTTATGATGCACCATGCCCCTGCAATCGAAGAAAACTGTCAGTTACGATTCGCGATACTTTTTGAACACATCTCGTATGTGTGTCTTACCAGAAAAAGAAATAGTTCTTCCTATGTCTTTCGGATATAAATAGGTTTGACTCTGTTTGAGAGGGAAAATCTTAATCTAAATTTCACAGGACGAGATCTCATTTACAAAATAATTATACCAAATTGGCGCCTTCCTGTTATAATATATGTATGTATATAGAAATTATTTCTCGTATCTACATCTGACCACTACTCGGTATGAAGTGAAAACAGCCCGTGTCGTTGGTAATGCCACTCTTTGTGGCGGTCGCCACATATAATAGACGTATGTTGATGCCGGCAACCTGCTTGCCGGGGCATATTAAAATAATGCATGTCAATGTACTCGAGCGTATCAACTGTAATATAGGAGTATATGAATGTGCGTTTGGGCAAAGCAAAAATTGTCTCAACACTTTTTTAGCGCAAATAATAAATGTAGCATACAAACAGGCGCATACTCATAACAAACAAATAGCGCTCATATTTCCCAAACCAATAGGCTCGCTTGAGTATTTCCACTGTCGCCGGAGTTTCTTTCCGGTTCTACGCTACACAAACTCACTCGCATATGACCGCACAAAATCTCACATTTTCTAGATTTTTTTATTTTTTGCTTCGCATGCGTCGCTTTTTCTTCTTCTTTTGTTGTTGTTTTGTTTATGTCGTTCTGGCT
The DNA here is from genome assembly GCF_023373825.1 of Bactrocera dorsalis. NCBI lineage: Eukaryota > Metazoa > Arthropoda > Insecta > Diptera > Tephritidae > Bactrocera > Bactrocera dorsalis. The sequence continues at coordinate 26,273,922 of NC_064303.1, read as the reverse complement.
TTTAGGTTTTCTGCTCCTTAATTTTCTGCTTTTTACAATTTCCCTTTGTGTTTCGCCTGGCACAGTCGGTTTCTACGGTTCCAGCGTGCTACGGGACAGTTGCAGCAGTCATGTGTGTTAAATTATTTCCCTGCGTGCTCCTGACATGGTTGCTCTTACTCTTCGTCAGCCCCTGCTGTTGCTGGTCGGTTCGTTTTGTCTTAGCTTGACTTGGTGCGCCGTCAAGCCTGTACGCAAATATGCATGACATTCTCTAGCAAACATATCCTCACATACATACACTGCCGTAAGTGAGCGAATGTGGCGGTATTTGAGTCCGTAGTGCTTATGAGGGCACCCTCGTATTTTCTGCTTCCATTTTCATCTTAAACTTTTAACTCTCCACATTCGATTAAATTTTGTAAATTTTAATTGTCCACAGTTATCTCATTAGTTTAAAGTGCCTTTCTTCTCTCAAAAAGGAATAAGAGTATTTTAAATATAATAGTCATTTTTTTTTATCCTGTCTTTGTTATTGACACAAACTCGACTACCCATTTAGCGCAACATATAGTAGCTTCTTCTATAGTCAGTTTCCCTAAACTCAGAGTTTTTTAAAACACTTTCACATAAAATTTTACATTACACTCTGTGCTTATTAAAAAGTTTGAAAATTCATATTAAACTCTAAATTCTTTAATAGTTTTGATGCTGAAACACTAAATTAGAAGTTTATAAATTTTTATAGGGTGGGCCATATAAAATTTTAAATTTAAAAAGTCAATAAAAAAACGGCTTGATATTTTTCAAAGGTTTAACATTTATTTAAAAGGTTGTTTTATGAAATTTATTTGTTGAAAACAGTTTCGGCCAAATGACCACCACGGCTGAGTTTGCAGTAGCTTATCCGATCCGCCCAATTTCGGAGTACTTTCTCGATGGTTTCAGGCCTTATGGCAGCTACAGCAGCTTGAATCTCGTACTTTAGATCTTGAATTGTTTCTAGATGGTTGGCGCAACATTTATCTTTAACAGCTCCACACAGAAAATAGTCCAACGGAGTTAAATCGTAGCATTTGGGAGGCCAATTCACATCACTTCTTTTGCTGATTATGCGATTTGAAGATAGGAAATGTTGTCCATGTCTTCCTCTTCAATTTGCTTGAAGAAAAATTCGGTTGACATTGCGCGATATCGCTCACCATTGATGGTTACGGCGGTTCCTTCTTCATTTTTGGAAGAAAAATGGGCCGATGATTCCACCAGACCAAAATCCGCACCATACAGTGATTCGTGCTGGGTGCATTGGCTTCTCGATGATTACGTGCGAATTTTCTGTGCCCCCTCTGCTTGTTAACGTAACCATGGGAATGAGCCTCTCCGAAAAGATGATTTTTCGGTAAAATTGAACTTTATATGGTTTCATAGCTAGGTCTTTTTTCAAAATTCGTCACAAAGTTGTTCGCGGAATGTTAAATTATTGCGATCGATGGCGAGTTGAGGTGGATGGATTCTCACTAACATTTTCAGCCACAGTCAAAATATTTTCGGTTGAACGCGCGAGAAATGAACGTTGACGTTTTGGCTTATCCACCAACGAGCCAGTTTCACGCACACGCTGACAAATTGTTGCACAAATTGAACTGATGGCACTTTTTGTCTGTCCATTTTTTTGCCGAATTTCTCACAGTTTGGGTTGAAGACTCACCACTTTGGAAAAAACTTTTCAATATTTCCTAGTTTTCTTCTAGTGAAATACCCATTTCGTAAATTGTAGACTTTTTATTGAATATCTGTCACTTTCTGAATGGTATTTGACGTTGTCAATGTCGAAATATAGATAATTCAAATTTAAAACGTTAGATGGCCCACCCGTTAGTATGTTCGCTGGAGATTTCTTCCATAGTGATAAGTTAAGTTTTCCGAAGAGACAGTTATATAATCTACCATTTCTGTGGTCATAACTTCAAGCAGCAAGCTCAGGAAATACCTTATGTTTTAATATTAAAAGGTAATTAATGGAACTAAGGTCATTGCATTCCTTGTTTTTCTGTGTCATTTAATACACTGCAGAAGTTTTTCCTGCTTTCTTCTTTGTCGCAGTTTATTAGTATTCAGTATCCATTACTTGTATAAATAATGAAGTCTCTTCACTTATAATTTTTTAAACTTTTATTTCTCCTGCTATGCAGGAGCAGCCAAATCTTTTCGATTAAAGAGTCGATCTTAGACTAAACTATTTCCCTAAACAAAAGCCAATTCCTAACTTAAACGCTACCCTTAGCGTCGCTGCCGCTGCCACTGCGGTTCGCGGTTTGTTGTCGTTATTGCTGTCACACGCTACTCTGGAATGTTATTGTCGCTGATTTGGCATACTGTTGTTATTGCTGTTGTTGTCATGCGCGGAAGGTAAGTTGCATCGTAAGCACTTCGATGCACTACAGGTGAAATGAATAAACAGATGGTGGTTTGGCTATGTGTGTTAACTTATATTTCAACATACCATTTCAAAAAGCTCTTCACAACCAAAAACCAAGTTTCTTATTGCTCACATATCACCGTCTGCACGGCTGGAACTACAATTTTCGCATAAGGTATCTTTACATAGGTATTTCCTTGTAGTTTCAGATATGATAATAAATTACTGTCAGCTCCGGTTTTATGTTTCTTGACAACTGGAAGGTAACCACAAAGGTAACAGTAGTTCTATTGCCGCGGAGTACAGCCTCCTTCAGAGCGATATTAGCATTGAGCTCGCTGATAGTATGCTCATATCTCTAGCGTCGAGCTCCTATATGTTCAGACGGGTTTGGCTTGCTAAGGAAAGTACTTCAGTCTCAATAACTGTAGAATGGGAGTTCCGTTGGTTTCCTGTAGTCGGCCAACTATTACCAGCAGGGCAGTCGCAAGTCTGGCTGAGGGTAAATCATAAGAGGTCTGGTGAACGCTTTTCACACAGAAAAGTCTTCTTCTTTATCTTTATTGGCGTAGAGACCGCTTACGCGGTTATAGCCGAGTTAATAGCAGCGCGCTAGTGGTTTCCACTTTTCGTTATTTGGCAGGCGGGTCCTCGCCACCTAATCTCTTCAATGGAGTGGAGGCCTTTCTATTCCTCTGTTTCCATCGGCGGGTATTGACTCGAATACTTTTGAAGCTGGAATTTTATCCTCCATCCTTACAACACGACCCAGCCAAAGCAGCCGCTGTCTCTTGAGTCCTAAGGTGAACTCAGCAGAAGATGTCATTGTCAATGCCTGCTGACCACATAGTAGGGCCGGAATAATGATCTTTGTACGTCGAGAAAATTTGTAACTTTTCAATTGATTACATGGTCCTAAGTAGCACATGTTGACAAGAGATCTTCTGCGCTGGATTTCGAGGCTGACATTGTTGTTGCTGCTAACATTGGTTCCAAGATTAACGAAATTACCTACGACTTTGAAGTTTGGGGTGTTAACATGGGAGTCAAGTCGCGAATCCCAGTTGCAACATCTATTTGAAAGGAGATGAAATAGTATTACCTCAACACTTCTTCCTCGAATGTCCAGAAATTGGCAAAACAAGACAACAATATCTTATCCACTTGCTATATTTGAAGTTGGAGTTCCATTAGGCATGTTCGGAGGATGAATGAAAAATATTTGAATCGAATAGATGTTTATGAAAGAAGATTCCATAAAAATTTGAAATCTTTTGAAGGGGTGGATTCGATATCGATGATGACTGACCCCGAATAACTAACTAATTTCGGCTATTCACTGAAACTTATTATTCTATAGTGAGATCGAAAAGTTTGAATTAAATCAACAATGAAGAACCACTAAATCACTGAGTTTCTAAAGCTTTTAAGTATGGACATATATATTGAGGACGCTTATCGATTCGTTTTTACATTTAATGAAACATTCTTAACAAAGCACATAAGTCAGAATGTATTTTAATTTTATTTCAGCTCTGTAGAAGTTTATATATTTTCATTCAACATAATCCAGTTGCAAATTATATTCCTGTGTGTCACTTAAAGCGTTGTTGGTAAAATTTAAATAACAAGCGTTAAAAGAAAATATGCAATACTTACCGATAGACCGGTTTCGGGTTGGCGTATGCCACGCATGGTACCACAACGGGATCGCCCAAACGTGCCACCACGCTTGTGGCCTTCTCGTTCATTATGGGCGGCACGAGTTCACGCATTTCTGTGGAGTACAAAATGAGAAAGAAAAAGATGGGGAGTGTTAAAATATTTTACAAAAATATAATGGCGGCATATCAGAAATACACTTGCTTATTAAAAACATTTACCGACATTAACAAAAATACCTGCAAATAGCTCAATTCAAATAAAACATAAATTAACGAAAATTACATATGCATATACTCCCAATGACAACCACAATTAAATAGTTCTTGTTTATTTGTTTGTTTATTTGCGCTCGTACGCGCTTCTGAGTGCTTTTCAAGTTCTTCAAGCGCATGTAATTTGACCGCAACATTATAAAACCTACATGCGATTGGCGAAGCTTGGAGTCACTTCGGTACAGTATTGTGCAATTTATTGCCAACGCATTTCGCATTCGGTTTGTGAAGGGAAATTCGTAACATGTTAATAAGGTGCTTTCAAAGTCAGGTTCCATTCCCAAACTGAGTAACATTCTTCATTCCTCACCTCGGCTAAGGAATCACTGGCAATATTTATAACATACAAAAACCAAAAATAAACGACTCAATAGAAGTATATCAGTCAAATGATTTGTTGATATAGAGTTTGTAGATCCAAGGACTGAGGAATGTTACTCGGCGTCGAGAAATTGAAGCGAGTAACTAAAAAATAGTTGCATGAATTTCGTCGAGCCATTATTTAATTGGTACCTTGTACGTGCTTTATAGATCGTCCTATTCAAAGGCAAAGCTAAAATATTTAAATAATATCAAAGAGAGGGGCCAATTTACAGCTACATGAAGGGAAGATGTATATCCTTTTCATAATACGTAAATAATCATATATACCTTCTAATTATTTTTCCGCTCTACCATCTCAACTTCAGTTGATGTAAAGAAATATTATTGCACTATTGAAAATTTTAATTGCTCAAAGAAAGATCTCCTGACTTCTGAAATTTTCTCTCTTTAAATACATAAATTTTTGAATTACACGTAAATTAGATTTTTTGGCAATATTGAACCTAAAAGTGCAAGAAGAGAAGAACCTTTGGGATTAGTTATGAAAATATTTTCAAGACAGATCGTAATAATATGTGGATAATTTACTCAAAATACAGTCTGTTAAGTAAGAGCGTGGCCGACTTTACCGACAGTTATTGAAATATTTCGCCGTAATTCCTTCGCCAGCCGATAGAGGGAAGCTTTGTCCTTGATGCATTGTTAACAAAGGCTCAGTTGTCATTGATCTTTTGAAAGAGAATTACGTTAAACGCCATGAGTGCTACGTACGCGTCGCGCTACGAAGCTGTGTTCATTTGCATCCACCCGAAAGGTCCCAAAATGTCGCAATCAGCGGATGCTAGATATATGAGAAAGCCGAAAGCATTTGTACAGAAGTGGATGCAGCTGTATACAGTGGCTAAAAATGTCGATGATTTACCAGAACGTGGTTCGATAGAAAAAGTGGACAAAGAAGTGGACAAAAGATGAAAAAAGAATAGTGAATCTGTTTTCGCGGAATCCTGCTTTAACACTGCGGCAAGGACTAGCAAAATTAATGGCAAAAGGTTTAGATATATCCTACGAAACTATCCGAACTTCATAATCATGATCTGAAATGGCGCAACACAATGAAGAAGCCTCTGTTGACTGAAAAAACTTGTGACAAAGCGACTCGCTTGGGCGCATGAGATTATTGATAGAGATTTTGAAAATGTCAGTTTTAATGAATGTTCTATATGGGAACGTTCTATCCTTACGCGAGCCTGGTCAACTTCCACCAATAGACTTGTTCAGCGGACCGTAAAACATGGAATAAAGGTGCATTTTTGGGGCTGCTCCTCAAGGCATGGATTAGGAACTTTGTACCTCTTTACTGACAACCTAAATGCCGAGAAAATGATAAAAATCCACAAAAAAGCTTTACTACTTTCTGCCAAACGATACTAAATATCAAACGCAGAATAGCTCTTGCATTCTTTGTTTGGACGAACAAAAATTACGGTTTATAAATTCTTATCATTCCTGTCCTATTACACGGCGCAGAAACGTTAGCGAGGACGAACCGAGATGGCAAGCACTTGGAGCATACGAGAGAACTGTTCTTGGAAGATCTTAGAGACGTCTGCATACAACTGGCGCGACCTCGCAAAGGATAGAGGCAACTAGCGAAGTTTGGAGTTCTGGGCCTAGACAGACCTACACTATTAGTGACAAAAAAGGAGATTAATAATAAGATCTGAATGGATTCTCTGATGTGATTATATGTTACGACGAGTTTGTAACAAAAAATAGTAAGAGACTGAAAAAACAGCCGTCGAAGACAAAGACAAACCTGTAAATCCTTTTGTAGTAGAGCAAATAGAAAGAGATTAAACACTTCAGCTACCCTTAGATTGACCAAAATATCTACCAAATATCTGTTGGTAACTGACAGTGCACCAAATTAACCTGACTCTATTCAATTTCAATGAAACTCTATCGAAATTTTGTACAACACTGTATGGAGGTGAAATAATATTTGAAATGGTGATGCAACGGTGGTAAAACCAAATTATTATTGGTGAGAGTTTGCAGAATTTCGACTTATTTCTTTAGCTAAATTCAAAATTTTGTTCACTAAATTTTCGAAATGCTATATGTCCGCTTGATTTAATATGACAAAAACTGGATATTTCTGTTCTTGAGTTACGCGGTTCTTGTCTCAAACACTTAATACGTAAAACACGCAACTAAAATGTACATGCTTCGCTATTAACAAAGTAAATGCTGTACGGTAAGGTCAAGCATCATGGCTTTTGCGGTGCTACATAGCCACTATTTGTTCTCAGTGTTGTTGCTATTGTACATAACTTACCAGTCAATTGAATTTTGCCCATATTGCTGCTCACAACGGAGTCCTGCGTCAACTTGTGATGGGTGCGGCAGCGATAAACTTTGTGCGCATCGGTGCGAGTGATGTTGTACACCAGAAGTTCGCCGGTCGGTAGCATATGATTTTTCCCATCTAAAAATACAGAGTAAGGAATGTGAGCATATGTGTGCAAAAAAAGCGATAAAAATAAAATGGCAAAAAGTTTAGGGTTCAGCGGAAATGTGGTGTGCAATAATGTATTCGTTAGTTTTGTTTTAGTGCTGCTTTCATTTGCTGATTCGTTGTCTAACTTTTTCCGCTTTATACTTAACTACAACTGCACATGCTCACCGCATATGCATTCCTAATAACCCAGGTCACACACATGTGACTCGGTATTTAAATAGCTTTGGTCGATTGTGAAAATAATAATAATAAAGTTTTCAACAAGGATATGTGCAACGAGCTGGCTCGATGAAAGATCGGCGATGGCCGAGTAAGCCTTTGGTCGGTGCGGGTGTTCCACACTGAAGCTGCGAACTCTCAAAACTCGTAGCACTGGAGACGGAAGTCTGAAAGTGTAGCGCGGAGGAGGCAACCTGCTGTTGACTGCTGATGGCTGGTTGTGCTTTGGCGATGGATGGCGCTCTTGGTTTGGCATTTTTCACTTCTCTTTTTGGTTCACTAAATCTACATATGTTTTTTATAGTCTAATAAAAAGCAAATAGTTGCGTAGACTAAATTTGCTTGTGGTTAGACTCTTTTTTTGGAATTTCGAAAGTTGTTGCAATATTAGAACTTTTGGTACCTCGAGGTCGTTGACTTATGATGATTATCATTAATAGTGCATATTTTCACTAACGAGTCATATTATTTGTTAAGACTGACATTACAATAAAAATTGTCTTTTTTGCTCTAGGCTTACCAATATAGCAACGATATTGAAGTAAACGAAATGTTTGACCTTTTCACCAGAAGAGCGCTAGTCATTAAGCCGATAGAATCGATAGGAGGGCTCACACATCATATAAGAAGATCTCCGTCAAAGACAAAAATTGAAAGCAGTTGCGAATACAAAGCTTGTTCAAGTGAAACCTTTTTTGGAAGGATAAATCTTTCAAAGAATTTGATAGGTTATCAACCTCCCTAAAAAAATCATTTAAACTATTTTCTTTTTATCGTGACTCCACTGTACTTGTAATTAGCTAAACATATAATTTCTACTCACCTCCTTCTAGCGATGGGTATATATTGAAATTTGGTTCCTGCAGCCATGATGTTACCGTTACATACTCCTTAACAAACGACGGTATATTACATTTAATTAACACATTGCTGCCAATAAAACCTCCTGGATTTTGCACTTCCGGTTCGTAACGTTGATTTACAACTGCAAAAAAATACATTACAAATGCATTAATTACTCAAATTACAACAACAAGATATAAAACTATCTATTAGCACATTACTGAAAAATCACATAACGAAAAATACATTCGTGTGTATATATTTGTGAACTCCTAATTCGGGCCACATAAATTATTTCTCGTTAATGGCGAAAGCGAAAAATAAAATAAATATTTACAAACTGCTGACAAGTTTAGTAATAATTACACATTTTTTTATGTCGTTGGGAGTGAAATAACAAAAACTCTTTGGAAGCATTAATACCAAAATACATTAACAATAATGTAGTCCGCGTCCGGACTCGATATCATTATTCTAACTTATTTACGTATTGCTATTTGGTGTTTAACCAACAATAATTCAAATATGCAATTGATGGGTAAACATCTATCTTCAAACTTTTGTAAGCACATATTAATACGAGTATCATAGAAAGGGGAGGCGCATGAGCCAACCACACATTAGGGCCATTGTACTCCTGGGTGGTAAACGAATTAAGCCTTATCCAGTAACTCAGTGGATTTGGTTAAAAACCTGATTTTTTCCTCAACCCAACAGCACAATGTCAGTTAAGTTGGAGCATTGGAAGCCGGTTGGTCATAAGCATAGATAAAGTTCCAGCGTCTCACCATCTTCCGCGAGTACCTGACGTAGTTTAATGGTCTGGGCATTTCGTTTGAAACTATCTTCTGTGTATAAATTACTGCAGAAAAGTTCCAGTCGTGTTCCTGTTGCACTCTTTGATACGTTGGTGAATATATAGATTTCGCCGTTGGAATTGTCGATTAGAGAACCATTGGTTAATTCTTCTCTACAAAAGGTTGTGTTTAATTTCTTATGTATATATCCTTTTCCCGATCGCATAGCCAAATTAAGCGGAACGAAACGGCGCATATTTGAACTAAATCCGTTCGATTTAACAACAGTGCCCTTCGTCGTTTCTTCTTTTCGCTACGTGACGCAATTTGGACATTCCAAGCGAAGCCAGATCTTTCTCCACCTGGTCCTTCCAACGGGTTGTTCTTCAGACGAGTGATTGCTATTCGCAATTCATGGGTTGAACAATGAAACGTCTGCTCCATCTTCATCGATTGGGGAATCGGGTTCGCCTTCTCCTTGCATTGTTCTTTCACTGCCATCCAGCAGACTGGAGAAGTGTTCCCTCCATAATTTTAGTCACTATATCATCCTTAGGGGTTATACAAGAGAATGCTCCGGTCTTGAAACTTTCTGTTAGCTGCCGCATTTTTTGTAGAATTTTCGAGCATTACACCTGTCGGCCAGCTTGTCAAGCTCTTCATACTTACGCATTTCTGTCTGTTTTTTTCCTGTCTGCAAATGCGTCTCGCTTTCTTTTTCTTCATTGTTCGGTATCTATCCCATGCCGCACGTGTTGTGGTCGATGGTAACGTTGCGAGGTAGGCAGTCTGTTTTCTCTCCGCTGAGACACGCCAATCCTGATCGTACCAGCTGTTCCTACGCATTTTCCGAAAATCAATGGTTTTGTTTATAGCGTTACGCTAGGAGCTTGAAATGTCGTCCCACAGTTCTCTTATACCGAGTTGTTGATGAGTGCTCTCAGAGTGCAGGAGTGCAAACCGAACAGAAAATCGTTCGGCTGTCTGTTGTGAATGCAGCTATTCAACGTCGAACCTTCCTTGTGTTTATTGACGTGCGTTTTTTGCTGCACAGATTAGGGTGCATATCTTGTATGTAAGAAGATAATGGTCCGAGTCGATGTTAGGACCTCGGAGTGCGCGCACATCTAAATCACTGGAGACGTGTCTTCCGTCTATCACAACATGATCGATCTGGTTGGTGGTTTTTCTATCCGGAGACAGCCAGGTAATTTGATAAATTTCCTTATGCTATAATTTAGTACTACAGATAACCATATTTCGGGCCCCGGCGAAGTCGATCAGCCTCAACTCATTTGGGGATGTTTCATCGTGGAGGCTGATTTTACCGACCGTATTGCCAAAGATACCTTCTTTGCCCACCCTGGCGTTCAAGTCGTCAAGCACGATTTTGACATCGTGGCGGGGGCGGCTCCCACAGGTGCGCTCCAAGCACATCGTCCTTCTCTTCCGGTGGGGCGTAGGCGCAAATCAGCGATATGTTGAAGATTCTCGATTTGATGCGCATTGTGTCTAGATGATCATTCACCGGAGTGAATGATAGTACTCGGCGACGGAGTCACTCTCCCACCACAAATCCCACACGAAATTTTCGCTCCTTTATATGGCCACTATCGTAAATGCCACAATGGTATGAAATACTTCCGGCATTGTTCTAAATTTACTTATAATTCTCATATCATTAATCCATCCTCATGGATTGTTTTGGCAGTCTGGAATCGGTAAAATACATACACGGTAATACATATTTTTCAAGGACTATTCTACGTAACATTTTAAGCCCTGTTAACCTTTTTTGCACACACTGACATGCCTGTATATAAAAACTACATCTAATCCATTTCAGCCGTTTTAGAATGATTGAAATAAACCTTCAACTCGTCGGAGGATACAAGGGTTTACAGCCAACAACCACTTCTGCAGCTTTGGTTCTCCTGCGGTTTCTTCACACAAAGTACTAAATACCACATACGTAAATGCATTTATTACTTTTCCTTTATTATTTTTTTTATTTTTCATCTTTTTTAGGAAATGGTTGTATTTCAGCAGGGATATGAACAAAATTCTAACTGGGGCAGTTCTGCAACATTTTGTGAAAATTGTGCCAATGCCAAACTGTAAGATTACATTCTCGTGCTATAATCATTCTATTGTGTGTTTCGGTGCTTATGTTGCTGGAAATAAACGCATATCCAAGTGTTAGTACAGGGTAGGCCATTTAAAGTTGACCCATCTGGCAACGCTGTAACTTTTAACAGCGCTGATACCATGGAACAGTACACTCCAAAAGAACGCGCTGAAATTGTTCAGCTTTATATTCAAAATAACTTTTCAATTGTGTTAACTCAACGTGCGTTTCGCAAAAAAAATAAAGTGAAAAGTGCTCCAGTTAAGAACACAATTAAGTCTTTATACGCAAAATTTGTGAACACCGGTAATCTCAGTAATGCCAGTCATGCATCCAGACAACGCGCAAGACGTTCTGATGAAAATATCGAAGCTGTACGAGCCAGTATTGAGGAGACTCCATCGACATCGAGTTATCGCCGCTCTCAGGAATTAGACATCTCTCGCACCACTCTCCGACGCATAATTCATAACGATTTGAAGATGTTTCCATATAAAATTCAAATGGCACAAAAACTAAACCCAGCTGATTATCCGCGACGCCTTAATTTTGGCAAATGGGCCCCCCGGGCGATTGATATCGAAAAATGGTGATGTTGACTGGCCACCGAGATCACCAGATTTGACGCCACCAGACTTTTATTTGTGGGGTTATTTGAAATCCAAGGTATACGCTAATAAGCCAAAGACCTTAGCTCAACTGAAAGCCAACATTCGACGTGAAACAGCCGCCATATCATTAGAAACATTGGCCAAAGTCATGGAAAATGTCGAAAAAAGAGTGCATTTAGCTGTCAAAGCTAAAGGTGCCCATTTACGCGATCTAATTTTTAAATATTAGCTGAAACAAATCCCCTAGGACCAAAATAAATTATTTTTGAAATGAACAAAAAACATTGTTTTCTTTTGTTCTTTTTTTTTAGAAACAAATGGGTCAACTTTCAATGGCCTCCCCATGTATGTAAAAGGAGCAACATTTGTTGTTACACAGAGATGACTAAACTAGAATACTCTAGGAAATCTAAGCTTAAAACATTGTTTTGAATAGAGTTATTATTAAGCGATGCCCTTGAAGACTAATTCAACCTCTCTGTGAGATACGCGCAGAAAAATGTATCTCCGAATGACCATGTAATAAATTACATATAAACTACCTTAGTGTTAGTCTTCTTGTATTTGGTGGAGGACTTGTTTTCGAATGTCGTTTGCAAGGGAAAGAGATTAAACGAACTAACCTATTTTTCACACATATTATTTTAAGACAATTAAAACTGAAATTCCGCCACCTTAGATGAATGGAAAATACCCATTTAAGCTTCAAACGACTACTTTCCTTAATCAATCCTCAAAATGCAGAAAAATGTTTTAAGCTGATGGCAAACTCTCTTATTATATTAGGTTGTCAAATAACTCCCTTCCGCCATTTTGTCTTCTGAATTTTGCGGCTATGTATAAAACGCTACAAAACTCGTATCTGGCAATACTATACATTGTTGAAAGGTCTTGACAGCAGTTATAGACGTGTAAACATGGATTTCACGGAGGAATGGCTTCGACGATTCAGAGCGGGTCAAAACGACACCATGGATAAGCTAGCCGGTGGAAGGTCTGTGACGACGAATACCGATCAAATCATGGAAAACATCGAGTTAGACCGGCATATGATATGGTATCTCGTGACATCGCCCAGATGATGGGGTTAGTCAATAACCATTTTAAACCATCTGCAGAAAGCTGGATGCACAAAAACGCTTGATGTTTGGGTGCCACATGATTTGTCGCAACGAAAGCCTTCTGGACCAAATCAACGCTTACGATATGTTGCTGAAACGGAACAAACTCGACCCATTTTTGAAGCGGATGGTGACTGACGACGAAAAGTGGATCACATACGATAATATCAAGCGAAAACGATAGTGGTCGAAAGCCGGTGAATCGTCCCAAACAGTGACCAAGCCGGGATTGACGGCCAGGATGGTTTTGCTGTGTGTTTGGTGGGATTGGAAGGGAATCATCCACTATGAGCTATTCTCATATGGCCAGAAGCTTAATTCTACCGTCTATTGCGAAAAAGTGGACCGTTTGAAGCAGGCGATCGACCAGGAGCGCCAGAAATGGCCAAAAGGGTGTAGTGTCCCACGCGGACCACGCCAGACCATGCACTTCGTTGATGACTCGTCAGAAGCTATGGGAGCTCGGATGGAAGTTTTTATTGCATCCACTATGTGGTTCGGACATACCGCCAAATGATTACCACTTGTTTTTGTCCAAGGCGAACGCTCTTGTTGGTGTGAAGTTGAACTCAAAAGAGTCTTGTGAAACGTGGCTGTCCGAGTTCTTCGCAAATAAGGAGGCGACTGGCGCAGTGTTGTTAACTCGGCTATAACCACGTAAGCGTGCGTCTATGCCAATAAAAAAGAAAAGCCCCTCACTTTTTGAGATATCGATTCATACATTCTCTTCACCGGCATATTGCCTAAGGCTATGGTATAATCTCTGAAGAAATACTTGCCATCCAAGCTGAACCATCGGGTTCTAGTTCTTCTAAGACCTTACAAACTTATTCGAAGAGATGTTGAAATTCGTATCAACAATTTCGTTTGATGAAATCCAAAACCTTAATTTTGGTCATTCTGAAATTTCTCGGTTGCATTCTTATATAATTTTGACTATATGCAGCTTTAGAAAACTCTGCGGTAATGCAACAGCATCAATTTTTGCCATATTCGGACTATGTTCTGTAGTCAGAAATAACAAACAAGCGCTCCGACAACGCCAGTCTTCCCATAAGAGGCAATGTAAGCCCTACGCAAACACAACAACTCCCGCGTAATTGCAAGTGTGTATACATATGTATGCAATGAGTATATATACATACGTGTGTGTCCATGTGAAGATATATAAACACAAACAGCGCAGAACCTAATTGCATCCTTGCACGTTTCGAGTCGGCCAACCGAACGACCAAACGACATGTGAGGCAAACACACATTTTTCGCTGATAATTTGAATTTTGGCTCGTCAACTGCAGCAGTGGAGGCAATACAAACCGCACGCTGTACACATAACAACAACCAAAAAAACAAGAAAAACGTTAACTTCGGCTGCAACGAAGCTAATATACCCTTCACAGTTGCATTTCTTTTAGTAACTATGTCTTCAGTTTGGAAGCTACTCGTATATGCTATAGTAATCCGATCTCAAAAATTTTTTCGGAGATAATATTATTACCATAAGCAGTAACGCATGTCAAATTTAGTGACGATACATTGTCAAATGTGAAAGACAGACAGACGGGCATGGCTAAATCGACTCAGCTCTACATACTGATCATTTATATACAATATATACTTTATAGGGTCTCCGACGCTTCCTTCTGGGTGTTACAAACTTCGTGGCAAACTTAATACACCCTGTTCAGGGTATAAAAAACAGAAAATCGGAATGCGATGTGAACGAAAATCAGTGAAAAGGACGTACCGACAACGCCTACTGTCAACTCCTGCCGACATGACCATTATCACCGCTGCCGCCATCACCTCGCTTCAAATTCGTTGGGCCTTTTTCAGCATACAAGCGGATAAACGAGCAAAACCGATTTCTATACTAGCTCTGGCAATACCAGATATACGAGTGGAATCCGATAAGTTCATAAGTTCTACAGCCCAACTACCGCAATAGAACTTTAGTACCGACTCAGACGAATCGAACTCCCTATTTTTTTAACCGGATTTAGAATATAGCATAATTGTGTCGCGCTTGTGAATCTTAAAAAGATATATGAAAGGAAACATTTCATTTTCCCGGTTAATCTGCGCCGAAGAAGACGAGACTGACCTATAATGAGTGCCAGCCATATCTACAAGGTACCAAAGTAAACAGGACCCCCTGGTGGCGCCATCTACATGTGACTGGTGCGTTAGAATCTGCTAATTTTATCGATTGTCCAGTGAGAATTTCATGACATTTCGTCGATTGGAAGTGAAGTTATTGCGTTTTAAGTGTCAGTATGTTTGTGTTATCAGTGCGAAAATGAGCTTCGAACAAAGAGCCAACATTAAATTTTGTTTTCAAATTGGTAAAACTTTTATTTAGGCTGTTCACGATAAGGTGGTTATCGGGTTATGTGATTAAACAACAACAAAATGCGTTATGACAAAATAACTAAAGTTGAACAACCTAGCCCCTTGTTTACAGATTATGTGATTGTTTGCTTATTTCCAGTGTTAGAAAGTCGTTGGAATTTTACTAAATGGCAGCACAAAAAATAAATAAAACTAAGCGAATGGCATTTCCATTTAGATTTTCTTATTGGAAATTCTGCTATTAACAGCTGTTTTTTGTTTACAATCAGCAAATTATGCAAGATGTCTGCAAATTTTATACAAAGCATATTTTGATCCCTTAAAATTCGGATTATTTAATAAGCACATACCTTCAATAAAGTCCATTTCCTGAATAGCAGAACTTATTTTAAATTCGATTATTTTGCTTTTTAAACTTTGTTTAGGCATTTTATAATTTGGAGAGCATAGAGGTTATTTTTAATCTAATAATCACATAACCAGATAACCACCTTACCGTGAACAGCCTAATTGAAACATTTCAATTGATGAAACAAGTTTATGGCGATGATTACCTATCCCGTAGTAGAGTGCACGAATGGTTTCAACGTTTTCAAAGTGGTCGTGAGGACATAAATGACGATCAACATTTGGGCCAATCAAAATCCGTGATTACCGGAAACTCCATCGTATCTGTGCGTGAGTTCATCAAAAATCAGCCGAAGTTATCATCGAAATTCATGGAAATGGAATTGAACATATCCAAAACATCGATTTATCGCATTTTGATCGAACATTTCGGCTTACGAAAGGTGTGTGCATGGTTTGTTCCGCACAAATTGACTGACGACCAAAAATTGCTCAGAATCCAACATTCGAAGGGCGATTATTTGACCAAAAATCTCATTTTAACCATTAATCATTCCTCGTATTCACCTGATATGGCACCGTGCGACTTTTTCCTTTTCGAAAAAATACATTTGCCCATGAAAATCCAAAAGTCTTGCACTAAAATAGTTTTAGTTGAAAAATCACTGGGCCAAACGTATCGAGATAAAAGAGACATATTTTGAAAAATAAATTGCCATTTTTAAAAGTGTTTGTGCGCACTTATACACTATATACGTACTTAACGGACCGTCCTCGTGAGTGTTAGTATGTGTTTGTGGGGCTGGTGCAGAGCATGAGCAGAACAAAAAGGTCCACTTTTATTGTGGCAATAACACCCCAAGCGAAGTGCTCGGTGTGCTCTGCTCAACGTAACTATTCTCCATAAAATTCTCTCCACACAATTGGACTGTTTTTGCTGCCCAGGCGTGTGTAGTAAGCGTGAATTTCAATGGTAAAGTTTGGTAAAATAGCATCTAGAAGCAGCGATTGTTCTGTTTTTGTGCGGAAGACTCCGACTAACGCGATCAATGCATTCCACATAGCCGCAGTTGTGTTGCATTATTGTTGTTGTTTACATATTTCTGTCAACACAAACCTAAAGTACCAACAACGTAATGCAGACAAAAATTGAAGAAACAGGCAAGCAGAAGAAGTGGGTATTTTGCTATGTACTTATGTAGTACGATATTTTTTCCACCAGTTGTGGTCAAAATGTTGTGCATTCAAAGCATCGAAAAGCTTAGCGGACACATTTACGGACAGAAAAAGAGAGAGTACGAAATGCGTGAGTATGAAAAATTTGACAAGCTCGTCGACAGGGATAATGCTCGAAAACTCTACGAAGAAATGCGGCGACTAACAGAAGGTTTCAAGAACGGAGCATATACTTGTAGAACTCCCAAAGGTGGTCTAGTGACCAATGTCCAGAACATACTAAAAGTATGAAGGGAACACTTCTTTAGCCGGCTGAATGGCAGTAAAAGCATAACACCAGGAGAAGGCGAACCCGATTCTCCAATCCATGACGATGGAGCAGAGGTTCCATTGCCCGACCACGAAGAAGCTCGAATGATTACCCGTCTGATAAACAATAAAACGGCGGAGGCATATGGACTGCCGGCCGAGCTATTCAAATACAGCGGTGAAGCACTCATAAGGAGCATGTAACAACTTCTTTTTAGAATATGGTTGGACGAAAGCACGCCCAACGATTGGAATTTAAGTGTGCTCTGCCCAGTCCATAAAAAGGGAGCCTCCTCAACATATAAAGTTCTATCGATCGCATTGTGGAAAAGATTAAAAGTCATCGTCAACAATTGGAGCCTGGAAAACGAACAACTGACCAGATATTCACCATGCGCCACTAATTCTTTCCTGCTTTTAACAGCGCGAAAAGTAGCTGCCTTAGGTCGCCATGTCTAAATTTGGAATCCCCACAAAACTAATAAGACTGTGTAAATTGACGCTGAACAATACCAAAAGCTCAGAAGGGAACGGAAGGACCTCTCCGAGCCGTTCGATACCGCGCAATACCAATGAGGTTTCAGACAAGGCGACTCTCTATCGCGCGATATAATATAGTATATATTCAATATATTATATATGTATAATTGGGGATGTATTTCAAAGCTGTAGTTTTTAGGAAGAATGAGACTATAGTTCTTATTTTCTATAATAATAATTTGTAACAGCGTGGAGCTGCCTTTGTTAGATTTTCAAATATACTCCTATATATATTTGGCGCTGGAAATTTTGCCAAACCAAATTGTAGTATAGCCGTACTAATTCTATGTGGCTTAAATTGGTGGTTCAGCAAACCAATACACTCCTTGACATGAGAAGAACAAAATACCGTTCCGCAAGTTTGTATTCAAATGAGTGTAGCATATACGAGTATTAACCAACATGAGGGTATATGTGTGTTTTTGTGCATTTGAGACCACTGGACAGTAAAATCCTTCGCCAAAATACTGCAGCTGGAGTTAGGGTTATGCGAAATTAAAAAACACGGAGAGAAGTATAGTTGCCACACAACAACAACAGCAAAGTGTATTACGCAAACAATAGTATGTAAGTATGTGTGTGTGTATAGATTGTATGAGAAATTTCGAAGCTGCCAGCTTTGCAAATTTTCATTTTCACTCATCGACTGATTGAAGTGTTGCCTGAAAGCTTCCCAGCGTGTGTTTGTGTGGGTTGTTAGGCTTCACTTTGACGCAACTCGCCTTCGTCCGGGCATAATTTTTTTGTTTTTCCTACCAACACTGGCTCAATTTTCGGCTTGACATTTACTGTTATCGGCCCATAGCGTTTCGTCTGTGAGTTTTTAGGCATGCTATGAGCATGTTGCGTATACGCAGTGGCTTTCAGGCATTTCCGCCTACCTATATCACAATATGTGCGTGTATAAATGGGTGGAAATGTACGCTGCGGCACTTTAATTCGGTGAATTTATGTGTTTTAGTACTAATAAATTTCACAGCAACATCCTGTGTCTCAGAGAACTATAAAGTTTTAATCACATTTGTAAAATCCGATAGTTGAAGTATATAGAAGTCCAGTAAAATAAAAAAAAATATTTTAGACGATGTGAACTTTCGGGTAAAAGGGTACCCAGTTTTTTTAAGATATCTCACTAATTGTCTGCAGTGTTAATTAAAAACTGAATTTAAGCGGCCCAATATATAATTTTTCCTTAGTGGCAGCGATATAAATCTGTAAACGTTATTGCTGAATTAATTGAAAATTACAGCAGTTATATCATTTTACTAGGTTACCGTCTTTTATGTAAATCTTTCGACAAAAGAATAAACCTTAACAGCAAGGAGAGGCTAATCCAAAATATTTTTCAAAAAACAAATATTGCAGTTTATTCATGCAACATGGTATGGACAGGAAACAAATTTTCCAAATCTGTATTTTTTTAACATTTATTTATTCTTTCACATTAATGTTGTCGCCTTCATAATATTCCCCCGTCAATATTATGCTCTTATGCAACGCTTCTACAAATCGTGATAAGGCATTTTAAACTCCATTTTTGAGATTGCCTTTAGCTTTTTTTAGCGATTTTTATCTATTTTGTAAAACGACATCCTTTTAGGTTCTGCCAATTTTTGTATTAAGTCACACGGAGGTTACTTGGCGAATGTAGAGGCTGTGACATCGTTACGTTATTGTTTTTGACTAAGAATTCACTAAAAAGTTCTTTAATTTATTTCTTCTTACAAATTCCCAATCTCGTAAAAATAAATCTAACCATACTGGCTATAGAAGCTAAAATAGTATCGTACTTCAAGCGCATGTTTATTGTGATAAAAAAACATCCGAAAACTGTGGTTAAATTCCCCTCGTAAAAGATATTTCAAAAAAATGTATTTTGCTAAGTTGGTAGGACTCTTTTTAATTATTATGCCAATATGAGTACACCCCAGTAGAGCGTTGCGAGGTTTTTAAAGGATAAAAATAATTGTGTATTTCTAACCAAATTTCGTGTTGTAAATGATGAATGTTGGAAAAGGCTTAAGTTAATTCAAAAACACAAGTTTACGAGTGGTATAAATCCTTTAAAGACGGTCGAGGGATCGTTGTAGATCTGCCTGGGATAACTTTTAAGGCGACAAAATGAAATCAGTATTTATTTATAATTGAAATATTGTATACTAAGATTATAAAAGCAAATATGGCATTGCTAAGTCTGGGTGTAACCGAACATTTAATACTTCTGCAACTTGCAACCTCCAAAGCATGAGAATTTTTAGGAAATCTTGTTCATTTAATTTCTTTAAAATATCACACAACAGTTTCACCCAACCTGAATAGTTTAAATACAGGAAATTGACGGGCTGATTGTAATAGGCTCGAGAATATAACGGGTGATTTTTTTGAGGTTAGGATTTTCATGCATTAGTATTTGACAGATCACGTGGGATTTCAGACATGGTGTCAAAGAGAAAGATGCTCAGTATGCTTTGACATTTCATCATGAATAGACTTACTAACGAGCAACGCTTGCAAATCATTGAATTTTATTACCAAAATCAGTGTTCGGTTCGAAATGTGTTTCGCGCGCGTGTTTTGTTCAGCGATGAGGCTCATTTCTGGTTGAATGGCTACGTAAATAACAAAATTGCCGCATTTGGGGTGAAGAGCAACCAGAAGCCGTTCAAGAACTGCCCATGCATCCCGAAAAATGCACTGTTTGGTGTGGTTTGTACGCTGGTGGAATCATTGGACCGTATTTTTTCAAAGATGCTGTGGACGCAACGTTACGGTGAATGGCGATCGCTATCGTTCGATGCTAACAAACTTTTTGTTGCCAAAAATGGAAGAACTAACTTGGTTGACATGTGGTTTCAACAGATGGCGCTACATGCCACACAGCTCGCGATTCTATGGCCATTTTGAGGGAAAACTTCGGACAACAATTCATCTCAAGAAAGGACCCGTAAGTTGGCCACCAAGATCATGCGATTTAACGCCCTTTAGACTATTTTTTGTGGGGCTACGTCAAGTCTAAAGTCTACAGAAATAAGCCAGCAACTATTCCAGCTTTGGAAGACAACATTTCCGAAGAAATTCGGGCTATTCCGGCCGAAATGCTCGAAAAAGTTGCCCAAAATTGGACTTTCCGAATGGACCACCTAAGACGCAGCCGCGGTCAACATTTAAATGAAATTATCTTCAAAAGTAAATGTCATGAACCAATCTAACGTTTCAAATAAAGAACCGATGAGATTTTTTATTTTTATGCGTTTTTTTTTTTAAAAAATCAAGCTCTTAAAAATCACCCTTTATTTGAAGCATTTGATATGACCGATATTTTTTGGCATAAAAATTTGTTAAAATAACTGAAATAATTATAACTTGTGTATGGGAGTTGGCAGTATTTACTCGATTGTGTCTATTTTTCTCAATACTACTATAGTTAACATGCCACAGACTAACAAAAGGCTCCCAGAGTTTCATTCAGGTACCTCACACCATCATGTATTTATATATGGAAAAGATTAAATTTTTCCCCGATTTCATCTTTTTTAGGCACTTTGAGACACTGTGACGTCTTTTTGTACCATCTCGATTGTAAAATTTTTTATATATTTTTTGAGCTCCTTTCAGCTGATGAATATATGTAGTAATTCTGCCAGTTAAAATTTTAGAAATTGTGTCGTTGGACTTGTATTATTATTGTATAAAATTCTTTACCTTAAAAATAACTCACATTTTAACCTCCCACTACTTGAATGAATACACCCGCCTTTTTAAGTAAACCAGAATGTACCCAATTTGCCTCTCTAACATTAAAATGCACAATGAAACCCTCATTAAGATTTTAGATACGCAGTGTCAAAGTTGCTAAATTCTTTTTAATTATGCACACGCAAAAATTGTGAAAGCTTTAAACACTGGTCGAGATAAACAAAAACAACCAAAATGTAGTAATAAACCAGCAATCATATATTTATGAGTACATGAGTATATTAGGGTAAGACTATTTTTTGTAGTTGTACAACTAATGCTTTCTCCAGGTCGAGCAAAGAACCGGTGCAATTGTGTCTGGTAATGCACGAAGACAAGATGATATAACTCCTGTCTTCAAACAAACAGTCGTCACAATCGCTCCACGTCGCTGTTGATAGTCATAGCTTCGAAGTCGTCGATAATTTCGTATATTAGTAACATCAACAACAACGTCAGTGTCGAAATACAAGGCAGAACAACTCTTACCAGCAGGTGCTACTTCGGACTGTATAGACAATTGAAAAGTAAAGTCCTCTCTCGACGAACAAAGACCAAATTCTACAAGTCACCCACCATCCCCGTCCTGCTATATGGTGCAGAGACATGGACGATGACAACATCTGATGAGTCGGCGTAACGAGTTTTCGAGAGAAAGGTTCTGTGGAAGATTTATGGTCTTTTGCGCGTTGGGCACGGCGAATATCGCAATCGATGGAACGATGAGCTGTATGAGATATACGACGACATTAACATAATTCAATAAATTAAGAGAAAGCGGATACGCTGGCTAAATCATGTCCTCCGAATGGATGAAAACACTCCAGCTCTGAGAGTATTCGACACAGTAGCCACTGGGTAGAGCAGAGTAATAGGAAGACCTCCACTTTGTTGGAAAGACCAAGTGGAGAAGGACCTGCCTACACTTGAAATTTTCAATTGGCGTCAAACAGCAAAAAAGGGAAACGACTGACGTGCTGTTGTAAACTCGGCTCTAATTACTTAAGCTCTGTCTACGAGAATAAAGAAAAAGAAGACAACTGATGCTACTCTTATTGGTTATTTATAGTATTTACATTCATTCAGACATCGCGCGAACTATATAAATGTGAATGCTTTGAATTTATTAAAAGCATAGACCTCCATAAACTCTTAAAAAAATTTATTTGACCATTAACTATATTTTATAACTACTTCAACGAAGACCCTCTTTACCACCATGTATTCTTTTAGATGACTTTAACAGTTGGCGTTCCGAAAATGAGCGATGTCAAAAGGCACCACCCTAATCCTTGCTAAAGGTGCAACCTTATTGAATATTTCTGCACGCGTTAATGAGAATTATAAAAAGAGCAGAGTTAAACATATTAAAAAGGTTAAGGAAAAAGTTGCATACTGAAACAACGCGCTAACCTTTTAAGCGGTTTGAGGTTGGACGGTAGATTGCATAGTTGTTGTTTTTACATTTCTTGAAATTAGGCAGCTTCAAAGAAGCATTAAACCCAACAATTATGATATGCCAAGTACATTAACGATAGCGTAGCAAATAAGGCAAAATGTATGGCAGCGAGAGGAGGAAGGAGGGTGAGGTGTTCCGATATAAAATGTAAATGAGTCAATAATCAAAACAAAAAGTAGCGAAAGTTGGCGTTGGAATGCGAGGTATACAAAAAATAATAAGAACAGCAAAAGCGAGCACTTAAGCCTTTTAAAATAGGTTAAAATGTAGCATTCTAAAGCGCCTGAGTATATGCTACGTTTCTTGTGCTCACTCGCTTTTCTGTAGTATAAGAACTTGTGTGCCCTTGTGTATTTGATTTGTCGTCTAAGTATTGGCAACCTACCGTTTAATGCATATATTAAGCTATTTTATATGTATGTGTGCATACTCGTGCTTTTTTGTACATAACTTTTATGTGTTCATTTGCTTATTTTAAAATGGTCGATGGAAATATTACTTTAGACGTTTAACCAGTTTGGGGCGTTCTTTTCCTCTCAGCCTTAACACAGTTTTGCAAAAGTTGCTACAATAGCCATATTGTTGAGTTTCTTATATATGCTGTTGCTGCTGACTCTTGGTGGTTTTGATATTTATACATACAGTTTGCGATTTTTTACTAATACTAACTAAATTAATTTTCTAACTGAGCACCAACACTATACAGTTTGGGTTTCCTAATGTATAAGCTAATTAAAATTCCAAAAATAGATCTTCGAAGCTTCACCACTTTAATAACTAACAACACTTTGAAGAGTGAACTGAAGTCAAAATACCAAAAAAGGTAATAAATTAGATGAGTGTTGCCAATTCTTAATGGAGGAGTTAGTCCGATAAAAATGTAGTTCTCGAGATCTCCCCAGACTATCGAAAAGACGCATGTCTATATTAAGCCTTTATTCATGGATAAGCCTTGTTTTAGTGGAGTCACAAGTCTGATGATGGTCCACAACCCTAGTATATTTCCCAAAATAAGGTAGTGTACCAAGACAGTTTGCAGAAGTCTTTAAAAGAAGTGCTTTAATTTTTTTACCTTCAACATTTTTAGGCACAAATAATTGTGCACATTTAATCTGAAGGATATATGTAAACACAAACATATACAGTTAGGTCAGTGCATATCCAATTAAAAACTACTCCGTTGAGCCATATTTAAATATTCCTTAAATTTCAAAAAGGCCTCTTATCCAGTTTCAAAGCTTTGCTTGCATAAGTACACACATATCTACTTCTTTCAAATATTCGTAGCTTTCAAATTATTTCGCACAACAGCACCTTAGATTAACTCCTTGGCGAATTTCCTTTAATAAAGATGCAGCAAGGAAGTGTAAATTTCCCAATAAACACCAGAAACCCTTTCATGATAGTCGTAAAGTTTTATATTCACTTCATTTACACATTTCTCACAGTTTGGCATGAAAAGGTATCACAAAAGCAAAAACCGACGCAAACATACACATCTGTAAATAAATGAGCATGTTGTCCTGGTTCTACGAAAGTATTTTTATAGCACAAACTACATTTTGGTTAAACATTTTCTTTTTAATTAAACAAAAACTTTGACCTGGAATCCTCGTGCATAGCTAATGGTCGAACAGCTGCAGCCAAGCGAGCAATTTATATACATACATACAAAATAAGGTAAACAAAATTTTGTATTCACACTAGTGTTCAATAATATACACGTGTATGTGTACGCTCAATTTTAACTCAAATTTAACTTTTTCATGTTCTTTTTGCGATTTCAAAATTGAAGTTAAAAACTCCGGTAAAATCGATACATGACTAAATTTCATACGCAGACTTGCGGTCGAAGAGAGATTATATTAGCTTTTGGGTTTGTAGATAGTGCAGTCGTTTGGGATTTTATTAGCGCTAGATGCGCCTATAAATAGTTTCGTAAGTCCTTTAAATATTAAATATCGTTTTTCATCGTTGTATTTAAACCATTTACGTATTCAATTATTTCCGTAATGCTCCTTGTAGATAGACATTCAAGGTTTGGAAACCTGATGGATTCTGTGTTATGTCGGGTTTGTGATAGAGCTGGGCACTCACAGAGTAATGTAGAACCGTTTCTGCGGTAAATATTCCCATTTTTAACGCATCTTCTCCAACTGGCCAAAGCCCCGTTATAGTAACTCTAAATTTGTATATACTAACATTTCCTGAACATCTTTAATAAGTCCTTAGTCTTATCACATTTTGATCATATCTAGTTCGCCATCTAACATTTAGTTGTTCTAAACTATTTCCTCAAATTGTGTATTGAGCTCTTTATTGCTCAATCTAGGAGTAATAATAATACCGGGCAAGGTATTTCCTCTGCTTAGATTTGTCTAGAGGGCTTCTGATTTGGCCAATTTGTCCGGTCTTTCTTACCGAACATGTTCCTGTCATCGATGACGCAAATTATGGGAAAGTGGCCATTGAGCTTAAAGACTTCCAATATATGTTTCCTACGTTGGAATTAATCTTTGCCGACAATAAGGCTAGTAATGCCACCTGGCTATCTGTGTCTATGGTATCTTTCTGTATTCTACTGTAGTTATTCGACAAAACTCTAGAGACTCTTTCGATGCCTGGTACTTCCGCTTAAAGATTTTAGCTGAATTTGGTAGACGGATAGAGAAAGAATTATGAAGATCTACGGAGTATATCCCCGTCCTTAATTCGCAATCTAATATGGACCCGTCAGAACCGTCTCCATTCAGCTTTTAGAGTCTTATGCATATATAATTATACAAAAAGTCCCGAGTAAGTTTGCTCGACTTATATATACCCAGCTGATTTTTAATAAGATTTCTCTACTTAAAACGTACCTAACATAAACCTGGTAGAAATAGTACTGTCAAAAATGAATTCCCGGTTCTTAGTTACAAGTTATGATGATTTTATACACAAAAACTTAGACATGAAAAAATGTTATATCAATCAATATAGCTAGGTTCTGATAGCCAAAACTATAATAAGATCCGTGGAGACCCTTTTGCCCTTTTTATTACAGCCTCTATGGACTTGAAACTAGCTCTTGGAAGAGCGAACGCGAAATTTATTTCTGATGGTCTCTTTTCTAGGAATACAATTCTACAAGCGACATGAGGGCTGGGCTGGGAGAAGATAGCCTTTCAAGCCTCTATGAACTTTAAATAGCTTGAAGCTATTTATCTTCAAGAAGAGTAGACGCGAAACCTACTTCTATTAATCTCTTTTTTGCGAACATACCTCTTCGAAGGATATGCGGACTGAGTGGAGTGTACGGGAAAAGAGTATAGTGAGCTTTTTAACGGAAGTTTCAGGATATGAGATTCCTATGGTTTCTTTAAACGGATGTGGAATTTTGGTAATCGTACCTTTGTCAAATTTTGTAAAACCATTGCGATAAATATGCAACTGACTAAAATTGCTGACAACATGAGGTTGTCCTTGTGATTCACCCTCAGGAACTCGCTCTTCTTACGATGATTTGTCCAATTATCTAAGTAAGCAAGACACTCTCTAAGAGAATGAGGCAAGTAACTTGAGAATACTATTCTGCTATTACTAATACTGCTTTGATCACAACGTCACGAGAAACAATTGTACCCACAGCATTGCTGGCCACACAATGATACACGGACCAATGGACATCTTGACGAAACTCTTCCGCTTCGAAGGGAGGGAAATAGAGTGAACCGTTGGCGAGCATATGACGGACCTGCAAGAGAGAGGTAAATGTATTAGCAGTGAGCAGAGGGAGAAATGCAAAAATATTGAAACAGCAATTAAGTGTAATGGAAATTGGAAATAATGCAAAACTTTTTATTCTAAAATTGAGAAGTGGGCGTGGACTTCAGAGATACCAACAGCATTTTTTTTACTTGAAATGTAAAAATTTACGACAAATAACGGCTATTGGCACCAAAAGTACAGATATTCAGAAATCCATGACAGGCATTAGTGATAGGTGCATCAAAGGGGCGAGATGAATCCCGCATAGCCAACGACACCCAAGACCTGTCACTGCTGAGCGCATTGCCATTGTTGTACCCACTACAGCAAAAAAAAAAACCAGCAACAAAGGAGCATCCTAGAGTAGTTGTTGTGCGAAATAAAATGCGAAGCTGCTACATTGTCTGACTGCCCGTTAATCTTCCTGACCAACAACACCCTTTTTCGCAGTATTTGTCTTCTTGCCGACTACGCCAGCCTGTCTCACCGTTACTCGCTTGATTCCACCCACTAATAAACAGTCCGTACCTTCGGTGCCATATCAAAATAACTCAGACGAGCCGCCTATGGCGGAAGTTTGGTTCAAGTGGTTATTGATTGAATTTGTTCGAAACTGACTCTGGCCGCGCGCCTCAACGCCTGGTGCTGCCTTCATGTCGACCGTAACTTATTGTTGCTTTTATTGTCATTTTGTTTCTACTGCTTTGTATTTGAATTTTTATGTTGGTTGCAGTTGTTTCGCGTTTTGTACGTGTACAGTAAATACCATGCATTGTTCGGGCTGCAGCTCATGTTTTCGGTCGAGAGTTAGTGCTTGCGCCAGAGACTACCATATTGTTTTGTTCTAAGTGGTTAAATTTTCTCTATATTTTTTTTTCAATAAAGGGTGCGCAGAATTTAAGTTAACCACAACAATCCAATATTTATAAACAAATATTATATTTAAGGGCATTCTCTATATTAGTTTTCGTTTCTAAATTCAATAGGAGAATACCCATTTTTATGCAACATTATTAATGTTGCTTTGATAAATATAACAGTAGTCGCTTTTGTTCTATGTTTACATCATTTTGCAAGAATGCTTGAGATCGTTAGAATTTCATGAGTCAGCGGAATCATAGATAAATATATATATCTAACTAAGGTATATGCTTGTAATCGTTTGTTAAGCCCTAAAAATAGATCTCCGATCTTATAAGTCAACAAAGCGCCCTGTGGCCAATAAACAATTTGCTAAGGCGTTTAATACCTATTCTAATTAGCTCATTGGGATATCAGACAGTTTGAGTTTCCTAGTGGATCCCCTTGATCACGCAAACGCGGTAATATCAACAAAGAACTGTTGAAATGTTTCCCCTCGCTGTGTAGAGCCTGTGCTGTGATCTCGTCAGGTAAGACCCCGCAGAATGGATGCCGCTAGGACAATTACCGCACAGAACATCACAACCAGAAAGATCGATCTTGAGCCGTAAGAATCTTGCGACTGTACCTGAACCGATGGTAGTTCAGGACCGAGCACGTCCCCGCTAAATCCATCTATCCAGTAGTAGTACACATGAGAAGAGTGGAACGCCAACCGTGTCCTTCCTCGCCCGTACCCTTAACAGTAACCATTGTGGCCTGACAGCCACACTAGTCTTATGACAAAGTGACCCGGCTAGTGAGCACAAGGGTAGTATTGTCGCTCTAGTATTGAAGGTTTATTTAGGTTAACAACGAGAACACTTCCAGAAGTCCAACTAGTTACGACACAATTCGTTTGACCATGAGTTCATAAGTTTTTTCAGCAGGTTGTTCCCCACCAAGATCCATAGAAAAGAACGTAAAGTAACTAATACTACCATTACTTCAGACTAAGCGCCATAATAACAAAGAAGTGCATACAAATAACCCAAGGCTGGAAGAATTGTAATTATTTTAGGCCTCCAGAAAATTTGGATGAAACATATAACGAAAACAACGGAAATAGAGAACAAAAAAGGGTAACATAGTTAAAAAATAAAGTAAGTTTTGCAGACAGGCTTTGCACGCCTAACTGTAACCGCTATCTAAGTTTTAGACATAATAAATCTTACCTTTGATATCGAGGTGATGGGATTATTGTCCTTGTCCAGCCATTCGACATTTGGCGGCGGATTGCCATGTGCTATGCAATCGGCAATGCTGCCGGCATTGTTGGTGAATTCGATGCGCGATGGCGGCTCATGCGAGAAATTAGGTCCTTGAGTGTCAAAGTAGTTGGAAGCATCTGAAAGAACAACAGAAAAAATAAATAAAGCGAATTAAGGAATAAATAAATGTAAAGCACCAGGTTACATATCCATTTGTCACATTGTTTATGTGTGCATTTACACTTATAAGATGGCAAATTATAGATAAAACCTGATGCATTAAAAAATTATATTTGTGTGTCTGAGAAATTAACGTTAAATGCGATGATTGCTGATGCTAACAGTAGATAACCGAAGAAGCACTTCAAGCCGGACAGCTGCAGCAATGCTTAGAAACCAGACTGCAATCATGCCCAATCCACCTAGATATTATCTTCCTTCGTTCTTTTCTTTCACAAATATTTTTTCTATTTACACAATTTTTTTTACCCTCTTCGCTTCTTTCAACTGTTTGCATAAAACCCTTTTATATGTTTTGCTTTACTGTCGCTTGGGTTTCAAGTATTAGCAGCAGCGTCGCTCACAATGTCTCAGGCAGTTTGTCTTCGCTCTTTAGAAAATCTACCTTACCAGCAGCCCACTTTCGTCGCGTTCTTTATAATCTTAACAGATACGTAGGCGCTGCCGTTGCCGCTTTTGTTCCAGAAAGACCTTTTAGAAAGCCCGAGCAAACAGTTGCCGGAATTGGCAAGGGTTTGTCTTTGCTCCACAACGTCGTGTCTTTGCTTACTTGTTTGTTGGATTGGAAAAATGCCCGGATGAGTGTTTGTTAGCAGCGGTGTGAAAGAACATGGGTTGGTGGCAACAAATTGATAAAGGGTGTCTGTTTTAGACAGTAAGGTTAGACGTTTTTTGAAAAGAAATAGCAATAATATAAAGATAAGGACTACATTTCAAAAATAAATAAAGATTTCCGTAAAATGGGTACAGCTCTAATTGTTGCACGCGGATGGACGCATTCGGATTTTCTTTGATACTTTCCTCCACAGCAACAATACCGTTTTCGGTGCTAGAGACTACTAAAATAAACGTGGTGCGAAACCGGTTAATAGTAGTTCGGAATAGCGATTCCTCTGGGCAATTAAGTTGTCTTAATATTGGGCGTAGTACGATAACCGAAATATAATTTTAGCAAAAAATTTTCACACTTTAAAAACATTGGTTAGGCATAAGACTGTTCATTTTTAAATGGCAAGAGAAAAATGAGCTGTCAAAAAGACCTCCTACAAAAAAGTATCAAATAATTGTAAACAACTCGTCTGAAAAACCACCCGTTATAATGATCCATTGCCAACATTTGTTGGAGACACATGCTATGTAATAAACCGCAATGGGTTCAAGTGCATCTTTTACAAATCTTTTTGCGATTCCCTTGCAAGTTGCAGGCCTGTCACAGACACATTCATGTAATTACACCCTTATATTTGTAACTCCAACTCCGTTTAAACCAATGGCCTAAAAGTCGTATGAGCAAACAGGAAATTGCAGGGAACAAACTCAATAAAGCATCTACGTTCTGCAACAGTGCTACCTGCAACACATGCAGGATGTTTCACAGCAACCATGTAAGGTATCGTAAATGTGTGTTGAACAGAAATACTGAATAAGGCGGAGCTATGTTCGAGCGAAGTTCAGTTTTGTTTACTTATCCAAGTTTCTTACTCTAATTCCTGCTAGAAATTTATTTCGAAGGTTCCAATCGACCGATTGGTTCAGAAAAAAACAGTAAAATATAATGTTCTACAAACTGCAAGATAACAGTTAACGGCTTGGACTTCTTATACGAGGTGTGTTCAAAAAGTATCGCGAATCGTAACTGACAGTTTCCTTCGATTGCAGGGGCCTGGTGCATCACGAGTTCTTGCCACAGGGAAGAACGGTCAATAAGGAATATTACCTGCAGGTTATGCGCAATTTGCGCGAAGCAATCCGCCAGAAACGCCCGGATTTGTGGAAGAATAAAAATTGGGTTTTGCACCACGATAACGCTCCTGCTCACACATCGTTGCTTGTGCGCGACTTTTTGGCCAAAAACAACACACTAATGATGCCGCAGCCACCGTATTGCCCAGATCTGGCCCCCTGTGACTTTTTCTTGTTCTCTAAACTGAAGAGGCCCATGAAAAGATAACGTTACGCTTCTCTTGACGAGATAAAGACGGCATCGAAGAAGGAGCTGAGGAAGATAAAAAAATTATTTTTTGAAGTACTTCGAAGATTGGAAAAACCGTTGGCACAAGTGTATAATATCTCATGGCGATTACTTTGAAGGGGACAAAATAGATATTCATGAATAAATAAATAATTTTTGAAAAAACACAAAATTCGCGAAACTTTTTGAACACACCTCGTATATTAAACTTCTTTCCATGACTACTATTAATAACTTCGCATGCTGATCTTTTTAAGGTATGCTCAACAAAGTAGTTTGAATTCTGTGGATATTAGAATAGTGGAAGCACAATATAAAAAAGTTATATTATACGGTCTCCATTGGGATCGCTCAGGCACAACTATGGTTTTTTTCGATGACAATTTCTTTCTCGGTTTTGGTGTTCATTTTATTAATATAAATAGATAACCCCTCTGGTAAAGTTTGTTATGTTCTCATGACGATATATACCCTGTCAAAAAAGTATCGAAAATTATTCATTTAAGTCTCCTGTTTATTTTTTCCTAGGTTGGCATAACTGTCCTTAATTATGATGCCAAAAATTAGCTCGAGTGTGTTTACGGCAGCTATTTATGTGTTTGTCGAATTTTACAATGACCGAAAATATTGATCAACGTATATTTGTGTTAAAGTTTGTGTTACGAACGAATTTGCCTATGCCGATACATTGAAAATATTGCAGAAGGCTTTTGTTGAATTCGCTCTATCAAAAATGTGCACTTCCGAGTGGTACAGAGCATTCAAGGAGGGTTGGGAGACCGTCGAAGACTTGCCCCGTTCTGGACGGACTTCAACGAGTGTGACCGATGATAACGTTGGAAAATTTAAGAAAATTATTGCCGAAAATAGCCATGTGAGCTTGAGAAATTGCCTATAAATTAGAGATGTCACTCTAGAGAATACGTACGATTATGCATAAAAAATTGGACATGCAACGCGTTGCTGCAAGACTTGTTCCGATAGAGCTGAATTTCCTTCAAAAAAGTTATCGAGAGCAGGTAGCTGCAGACATGCTAGATCGAGATTCGGATCACACCTTCATGGAACGCATAATTACTGAAGACGAGACATGACCCTACGAGTATGACAAACTTACGAACCCGCCATCATCCGAATGGCGGCCCAAAGGCGCGCCAAAGCCGAATAAACTACACCAAAGCCGATTGAAAGTGAAGGCAATGCTCATTGTTTTCTCCAATATTCGTGGTGTTGTCTACTATAAATACGTACCAACTGATCAAACCGGCAACAACGAGTACTATCTGGGTGCACATCATTGTGAATGAATTTTAGGCCAAACACTCAACGACTTTTTCTTATTCTCCACACTGAAATATCCACTTCGAGGAACACGCTTCGGACTCAATTGAAGACATCAAAACAAATTCGACGTGGGAGCTGAAGGTCATCCCGGAAAGTGGTTATAAAAAATGTGTTGACGATTGGAAGAAGCTTTGGCCCAAGTTCATCGCTTCAAATGAATGTTACTTTGAAGGCGGGTAAAATAAATTTGCATCATGATTGACAATTTTCGTTTTATGTATAAATTCCCGATACTTTCTTGACAGTGTGTACAATCCTTTACTTTGTATATATAGTCTTTACGAAATTCATTTTACATAATTTTCACGAAAAAAATGCATATAATTTATGCATTTGCAAATTATCGTCATTGCTCCTATCGTAGCATTTTCTTATGGTTTAAGAATTTAACAGTTCTGAAAGATACATCATCAAAATGCTTCCTAGCCTGTGTCCTATCTCAAATGTTACGCGAGCATAACAACAATCGCCCAACGGAGACTTACAACTCTCTCTCTCTTCCTTTCCTTGCATGCAAGCAAAAGTGGGAAAGTAAAAAGGTTAAATCATAAAAGTGTCTTTGCTATTGGTTTTGGAGAGATGTAGACGAAATTAAACTGAAACCAAGAAGATGTAATTACTACAGTGGTTGAGAAATAGCAAAGGCAAATGAAACAGTAAAAGCTCTACTCAGCCGACTTCGTGGGTTTTCCCGCTCCACCAATAAAGTAATTTTTAAATTCCTTTGTCCTATGCTCCTTATCCGGTTTGTTTCAAGCAAAGGGGTTCGAAGATTACATTGTCATCAATGATAATGCTGCTGATGAAGACGATGTTGCTGATGGTGATACTCTTGAGTCAGGGAATCAGATACAAAAAGGCAAGGAAAATACAGTGTGAGTGGTGTGACAGCGCTGACGATAATTGAAAAGTTGCGCAGCCCATTGAGTTTCAGTTTTTTACACTTATGTTGATACCAAGGAAGCAATAATGTGCTAGTGCGGGAGGTTAGGTGGCACTCACAGACTCCGTTATGTGTTTGTGACTTTTCTGATTGACACTGAGATATGTAGTTAGTGCTGTGGAAATAGTAATACTGTAGTAAGAAATGTTAATGTTCTGATAGACTTGAAGTGTACATCTATAAGCTATGAGCATGAAGATTAGGAACCGTAATCCGTGTTTAGTCTGACTTCGATTCTGTGGATTCTGATCCGACGAATTCTTATACAAAACCTTGCAAATCAGACCAGCATATGCTTGCACATTCTTTAAGACTTCAAGAAGAGATAGAGAAATACTTAAATACACAGAATAGGCTCACAAGTAGGCAAAACATATAGTTTATATTTCTCGTCCGGCGAATCAAACAAATATACAGTAAATTTAAATTTAATGCGGAAGATATATTATCATTCGAATGATCCATTGAGTCTAATTTTCTATGACTCGTTTGAGCATTTCGACTGGTAACTGGCCTGAAACGAAGCGAGATTGTCCGCATAGACTTTAGACCTTACATATGCCCACGAACTCACTGAAGTGTTTCCCCAAAAAATCCATTGATTGTTGCAATGTGTTGGAATTAACGGCGTCTTGTTGAAACCAAATTTCGCCGAGATCACAAGCTTCAATTTCAGGCATCAAATAGCCGGTTCGGTCGAATATTTTGCAAAAATGACTTTACAGATCATGAATTTTTGTAATAAGGTTGACCGATTTGTAAATATTGTTCAGATGTAATTCTTTCCATGATGAAATGCCCCACAATACTTAACAAAAACAAGTAAGGAAGAGCTAATTTCGAGTGCAATCGAACATTTTATACTCTAGCAACTTGCAAAAATCAAAGCCAGGGAAATATTTTAAGGTGTAAAACCAATCATATAGAGTACATTCAACCGGATGTTTGAAAATCCTGATTTTAGTTATATAGGTGCCAGGTCAAGCTTTCGTTCACATTTATCTTTCTAAGCACAAAAACACACTGTTATGAGTAAAAAAAGTCCTCTTATTTACATGTATTGCGTACTGGAAACTGAACGAATCAAGTGGAATTTAAAATTGTGTTATATGGGTAGGCGTAGTTATTGTCCAATTTTGCTCATTTTCACAACGTGATAGCAGAAAATAAATGGAAAAAGAATGCCCCGTATCCAATTTTGTCAAAATCGGTCAGTCGGCTCCCGAGATCTGGGATTTCACCAAAAAGTGTGCGGTGCCACGCTCATTGTTTAATTCTCACACTGGTTCTCCTAAGGTTTTCTCATACCATCCCGGAGCAAATTTTTAAGTCTCTGACGTATTTAGTTATTTATTTATCGCGCTTTTAGTAGTTTTGAACAATACCGTTATATGGGGATTGAACGAGATTATTATCTGATTTAATCCATTTTCACACTGTAGGTTGGAGCTTTTGTAGTATTCGCGCTGGGTGAATTTGGTTGATGTAGCTTTAGCGGTTTAGGAGATGTGCATATTAAGCTTATTAGAGGGCAGGATCACGCCTACTTTTTTAGAAACTTTTTCCCACAGGTGTCACTTTCTACTGCCATCCCCTGTGCCAAATATAAGTCTTATATCCTAATTAGGTGCTTAGTTATGGCACTTTATAGGTTTTCGGTTAATGGCGATTTGTGGGTGTTAATCTACGAACTAGAATTGTTTTTGCCTTAGGAAGCCTGCATACCAAGTGTCATCAAGATATCTCAATTTGTACTCAAGTTACAGCTTGCACGGACGGACGGACGGACAGTCAACCGGATTTCAACTTTTCTCGTCACCCTAATCATTTATATGTATGTAGAACTCTATATTTACCTCGATTAGTTTTAGGTGATACGTATAACCATTACGTTAAATAAACGATAACACTTTGTAGCAACTGGTTGCAAGAGTATAAAAGGTGGATCTATCTGGATCACCCGTTATAATATTATAAGTTTGATTTAAAATGTAAACTTGTTGATGAGAACTCGTACTTAGCTACGAAACAAACATTGAATCAACAAAGGCACAACAGTAGTATACCCTGAACTGGGTAAATTAAGAATACAGCGAAGTTAAACACTCAGAGATACTGCGACGATAAAATATATATGTATATGTATGAGGATGGTGAGATGAAATGATTTGGCAATGTATGTCTCAGTTTTTAAGATATCGTTCTGAAATGTCGCACACATCCTTTTCTCAGTAATCTGCTAATTTATTTGAACCGACAATATCGGCCACTACAGGAAATACTCGTAGTTGTCACACAAACTGAATTATCCAAATCAAGTTAAAGATATCTTTGCTCGTTTATTTAAAATAATGCGGCTGAAAAGAACTAACGAAACGCCTCATTAGTGTTATCGGAATTTTTAACAGGTAACTGAATGATCGGCATCACAGTCTTCAGAATCCGCTTCTGAAAAATAGGCTTTCTTCTGAAAAAACGAGGGAGTTCTGACGATTCGAAGAGATTTTGAACAATTTAGAGTTTTATATATGTATGTACAATAGAGCTTTATTTCCACTATCGTTGTTAAGAACATATTAGAGGACAGTTCTGTAAAATTATATACTCTAACGTTCTTAAATAAAGATAATACATACAAAAATAAAGATTCCGAATAATATATATGTTGTATGGGAGACATATGTTTTTATGGTTGCCGATTCGGATGGCTTTAACACATAAATAGCATAATATCGAGATTCACCTTCGCATTAAACTTCATTCGGATATTTCAAAAAATTTAGAAACAAATTTTATAATCCCTAAAAACCTTTAAATTGCTGTCTCGAAACCGGTTTTAGACCCATAGTTGAAATCCCCTAGTAGCAATTCACGAACGAATGTTCTTCTTCTTCTTTATTTGCCAATTCGTATTCGAATATTGGTGATCATATAACATTTAATAATATGTACAATATTAATAAGCTTAATAGTAATATAAAAATGTAATATTTACATGTTAAATATATCTATTGTATATTAAAAAAAAAAAATCACAGATTTTTAATTATTTTATAATTTTTATTAACATCTATAAGGTTGCCAACGTTCTGGATTCCTGTCCATTGTCGAATGTTTCGAAGCCACGAAAGTTGTTTACGGCCAATACCCCGTTTTCCTTTAATCTTTCCTTGGATAATTATTTGTAGAAGCTTAGAGTGCCTCATAATATGTCCTAGGTAGGCTGCTTTTGTTTGTTCATATCTGTGGTTTTTAGAGTCTACGTTTCCATGGCATAGAGAAGCGCTGACCAAGCATAGAATTTTAAAACAATGTTTAATGTTGAGGTCATGGCTACATAATTTGTTTTTGTATTTTAGAAAAGTTGTTCGCGCAAATTTGGTTCGATGTTTTATTTTTTTTGAACAATCCCAACTTTCATTGATCTGACAACCAAGGTACTTGAAATTTTTGACTCTTTCGATTGGATTATTATTAATCATGAGGTGTGTTATTGTATAAGTTTTTCCTACTAATAATCATGTACTTCGTCTTGTTTATGTTAATGCGTTATCCATATTCGTCACTACGTAAGTTAACTAGGTTTACAAGCCATCGGCTATTAGTGTAGTGTCATCTGCATAGCGTATATTATTTATGAAAATACCATTCACTTTCACACCTTGATCAATACTGGTTACCGATTCTTGAAATATTATTACCGAATGAATGTTAAATAACAAGGATGACAGAATGTGTCGAAAGCTTTCTCATAATCAATAAAACATAAAAATACATCTTTTTGGACATCTTTACAGTTTTGAACGAAAACTTGTATACAGAACAATGCCTCGCGTGTTCCAAGACATTCTCTGTAGCGAGATTGCGTCTTGCCCATTGACTCTTCACATTTCTTGTATATTCTGGCGTGAATGGCTTTTAGAAATATCTTGAGAGCATGTGACATTAGACTAATTAGTCTGTACTCACTACAATGTTTCGCATTATTTTTCTTAGGTAGTGGTATGAATGTTGATTTTAACCACTCTTTTGGATATTGGCCATTGTCATAAACTTGGTTAAAAAGCTTTACTAAGACAGTCATATTTTTTCATTTATTGACTTTAAAATTTGAGCTGGAATCCCATCCGGACCTGTTGCTTTGTAATTTTTCATTGATTGTATAGCGAATGTTAAAAGTGTATAAGATATAGATGGGTTGCTGTATTTAAACGTGGTCTTGAAGACGATCCACGTGTGGGACGTCCAAAAAGCGCATCAACACCAGAAATTATAGCCAACATACAGAATATGGTTTGGGTAGATCGTCGATTGACTGAGAGAGATTTAGTAAAGGCTTTACACATCTCATTAGGCAGTGTGAGCTATGTTTTAAGTGAAATTTTGGGTTTGGAAAGCTGTGTGTACAATGCGTGCCGCATTCGCTAACAACGGCACAGAAACACATTCGAATGCGACTTTATCAGCAACACTTGAAGCGTTTTAAAAAGGATAAAGTGGACTTTGTGCGCCGATTCATCACAATGGATGAGACTTGGGTATATCATCATGACTGGGTTCAAACTATGCAATAGTGTGGTGTCTTTAGTGCAAAATTAAATACCAGAATCGCCTAACATTTACCAGATCACTGCAACGGCATTCAAACGAGGATCAAGGTAACTAAATAAACATTCTTGGTATGGCAAAAAGTGTACTCTTGATCATAAATATATTTACTGGTATTTAGGATAGCCCAGCGGCTTCGAAATCAAAAATATTTCTTAGAGTTTCGTTAAAGATAGTGGAAGAATGTCTTGATCTCTTAGCGAACCTAACATTTTATAGCATCCTATTGCATTTGATACCCGCAATGGGTTTCAGGACATAGTGATATTCCAGAGAACTGTGTAGATGAACTAGTCAGAGCAGACACCTCCCTACAATTAGTATCCGAAAAAGAATTTAGATGGCTGTGATCACGTGTAGATGTTTAATCAACAAACATAGTTTAAATATAGCTGAGACCCGATGAGTACGAGTATCTATATTGGGAGCAGAAGATGGTTGAGAGAGGACATTATAGAGTCCCGGTGATACCGATGATAGAGAGTTGCATTCACGGACAATTGTTTCATCTGATGCTAGGTCTTTATTTTATGTACTTACGGTTTTGTGAATTAAGCTAATTAACTAAGTTGTAGCCCTCAACTTATTTCCCATAAACATGTTTAATTTTTTGTCTTGACATGAGAAAATTTGCATACATAAAAAACTGTAAGTCTGAACTGGGGTTAAAATTCAATGTTTTAAGTAAAAAAACATGTGGTAATTAGCCCACAAAAATGCGCATTAATAAAATAATATCGATTATCCTGTTTAAACTGTTATATCGTTGCAGACCAATTTAAATACATTGCGACCTGCGACCTTTGTATTTGTAAGTGCAAACTAGGGTGGGTCATTTATTTTTAATTTAGTAGCTTTTAGATTTCTTCTTTTGAATTGTCTAGTTATATATACTTTTGTGTATATTAATTGCATTACAGGATTCGTTAATAGTAATTCCTCTGAAAATAAATTCGGTTTAAGATAAAAAAATAAAGACATCGATGCATACTAGTAATTTAATGTTCAACGACTTAGTTTTTAGATGCCCCAGTTATCGTAAAAAAATTCATGATATTCTTCTACGAAATTTATTTTAAAGTGTAAAGAGTTTAGGCCTAGTAGCCTACACCAAACTAGCTATTCAGAGAACAATTGAATTGTCATCTGTACGATATCAAGGTATTTTAACCCATTAAAACAGCAACAAAAAGTTTGAAACATTAGACGTTCGACAGATATTACAAATCTGCTAAGGACAACCAAAGTACAACAGTAGTTATAGCAGTAAGAACAGAGGGTACCACCCAAAGTTCCCAATACATCCCAGAATGTTGG
Organism: Bactrocera dorsalis; assembly: GCF_023373825.1. NCBI lineage: Eukaryota > Metazoa > Arthropoda > Insecta > Diptera > Tephritidae > Bactrocera > Bactrocera dorsalis. The sequence continues at coordinate 26,234,819 of NC_064303.1, read as the reverse complement.
ATGGAGATCGACGTCAAAATGTCGAGTCTTGCTCTATCTTACGTACTCGATAATCTAGCGACAAACACCTTGGGCTTCTTGGCGGGTAGCGTTTCTAAACATATCACGCCTCAGAAAGATTCAAGTCAAACTGAAAGAAACCTTGTGCTCGCATTTCGATACCCCTTTAGCTAAGTGAAAAAAGTCTTTCGGTGTATAAAACAGCATGACAATCATATTTCCGGGTAGCTAATTTTATAAGGTGAATATAGTTAAATCTGCAGTACACGAAAAGTGCTGCAGATAGTCTAGGGTGACATCGACATCAGCATCATGCAGGTGCCTCGGGCGATAGATGACACCGTTAAAATACTGAGGAGTAGCAATTACGAGGTATGACAATTAAGTAATGAGACTGATTCCAAGAAAACCGTATATTTTAAAATTATTCTACAACTCTGCCATCTCCTTCAAAGTAGTTTCCTTGGGCAGATATACAGCGATTCCAGCGCGTTTTCCATGATTCGTAACATTTCTGGAAAGCTTCGATCCCAGTCCGCGAGTATCCTCGTCACGGCCGCCTGGATGTCCGTAATCGACTCAAAATGGGTTCCTTTGACCACCGATTTTGTTTTAGGAAAAAAAAAAAGCCACGCTATCAAAAAAAGCAATAATCATCGTTTTCACCTTCGACTTGCTCATGTGAGCTTTTTTCGGGCGGGGGGCGCACGGAGACAACCATTGCGAGGTATGGCGTTTGGTTTCCGGGACACTATCACCATACACTCTTACAATTTTAGCGTACGTTTCCGAAGCTGTTTCGCCAAATCTGGCGCAATGTCGATGTTCATTTCACTATCTATGACGATTGAATAGAGATCCTATTGCCCGACTATTTTGATGTCCGACTAATAATTACCTGCCTGAAGAACAACAAACGGCCGAAGTAGTTAAATACGACGGCGAAGAACTGACAAAGTGTATGCATCAGCTTCTTTGTAAGATATGGTCGGACGACAGCATGCCCGATGACTGAAACTTAAGTTTTCTTTGCCCAATCCACAAAAAAAGATAACCCAAAATCTGCGCCAATTACCGTGGAATAAGCCTCTTTAATATCGCATATAAGGTCTTAAAGAGCGTAGTGTATGAAAGGTTGAAGTTCACCGTCATATTATTGGACCTTATCAATGCGGCTTTAGACTTGAAAAATCTACTATAGCCCAGATTTTCGCCATTCGATACATCTCGGAAAAGACCTGCGAAAGAAAGATCGACACACACCACCTCTTCGTCGATTTAAAGTCGACATTAACAGCATGGAATAATACGCCTGACGTTAAGCAACACTAAAAGTTTGTCAGGATCGGAAAGGACCTCTCTGAGCCATTGGAAACCCAGCGACTTTTCAGACAAGGAGACTCCCTAGCGCGTGACTTCTTTAATCTGTTGCTATAGCAGATAATACGAGCTGTAGCACTTAATAAAGAAGATACAATCTTCTCTAAGATGATATTTAAATCATTGGCCTCAAATACCCACCACTTTTGACAGTTGCTACTTACTTTCGAAAATCATTTGCAGGGAAAACTTAAGTATAGTCAATTTCCCGATTAGAAAGTACCTTAATGTTTGTTCACGTAGCTGCATACCACAAGTTAAAAACCGAATTGTGTGCTGATGCAACCACAAATACATAAATTTCAATTATCAACTTCAATGTTAATTGCATTCCTGCTATTTTTTTCACATCCGCACACGTGTACAATATTTTGTGTGGATGTAAACATACGTATACTTATGACTTAAAATGCACATATAAACAAAAATAAATGTATTTTCTTTTATTCCACTCACCTGTACTGGTTGTAGCGATGACGACCAGGAAGGCTATCACGAGTAACATGTTAATATCAGTCGTTCTTGCGCTGCCGAGTGGCAGCTGGCGGGGCGTTTTACTCCAACGTTTGGTCGCTGCATCATCAAATGAAGGTTTCCGCCGTTTACTCATTTTCCCAATCGCTTGCTTATCATCCATCGGATCGGAAGACATACATAAATAGGTGAGGCGATAAAAACGCGATGTACCTTTCAATAGCAAATGAACAGCTTTTGGTGGATCCACGGAAGACACTAATAATTTAGTTAAAAGGACGCGTAAAGGCTGCAAATAAAGACGAGAAAAAGCAGAGAGAAGAGTAAATATTTCAGTATGATGTCAAAAAGCTCGCGTTTCATTAAATATGTATAAGGAGTTGTGGATAGCGAACCGCCATTTTAGATGAGCTAAAAAATTATACAATCAAATACGGACACACCTACATAATTACACTCCAAACACACATACACATGTAAATATATCTAAAAGCTTGATTGCGACAAAGCTAAAGGCCATACATTACGAAGAAAGATTCTTCTTGACTAAAGGTACAGGTCTCTCCTCTAATTCACTCAAGCGACCAGTAAACGTCCTTCCTAATGTAAAATGTATTTAATACCAGTTATAATCTCTCATGTCTTTATTAATGCATTAAAAGCAAAATAATGTAAGGGTTGTAAAACCAAAGGTGTTACATGTGTGTTAGGATTACAAAGCACACTTATGTGCTTTAGTCATTATTTCGGTGGTTTGTGGCACTCTTGTGTAAGGTATGTTATCGCAGAACATTTGAAATAAAATTCGTTCATAAGGCCAAAATATGATCATCTTTTGAATTTCCACAAAACAGAACAAGTTTGAATTATCATAAATACTCCAAAAATAATTGAAAGACCTAGATCAAACATTTTGAAACTTATTAATTTTTTATTATAATCAGCACCTGAGAATCCTTTGTACATTTTACACAGCTCCACCTACCGTAATCTTATAGTCAAAGTATTCATAAACAATAAAAAACGTTATCCTCATAAAAATGTTTTTTATACTCTCGCAACAAAGTTGCTAAGGAGAGTATTATAGTTTTGTTCACATAGCGGTTGTCTGTAAGTCCTAAAACTAAAAGAGTCAGATATAGGGTTATATATACCAAAGTGATCAGGGTGATGAGTAGAGTTGAAATCCGGATGTCTGTCTGTCCGTCCGTGCGTCTGTCCGTCCGTCCGTCCGTGCAAGCTGTAACTTGAGTAAAAATTGAGATATCATGATGAAACATGGTACCCGTATTTCTTGGCTCGATAAGAAGGTTAAGTTCGAAGATGGGCAAAATCGGTCCGCTACCACGCCCACAAAATGGCGGAAACCGAAAACTTATAAAGTGTCATAACTGAGCCATAAATAAAGATATTAAAGTGAAATTTGGGACAAAGGATCGCATTAAAGAGGGGCATATTTGGACGTAATTTTTTTGGAAAAGTGGGCGTGGCCCCACTCTCTACTAAGTTTTTTGTACATATCTCGGAAACTACCATAGCCATGTCAACCAAACTCTACACAGTCATTTCTTTCAGGTATTTCCATATACAGTTTGAAAATGGAAGAAATCGGATAATAACCACGCCCACCTCCCATACAAAGGTTTTGTTGAAAATCACTAAAAGTGCGTTAACCGACTAACAAAAAACGTCACAAACACTAAATTTTACGGAACAAATGGCAGAAGGAAGCTGCACCCAGACTTTTTTGAAAAATTGAAAAAGGGCGTCTCAGGAACTACTCACCGATTTCAATGAAATTCGGTATATAATATTTCCTTAACACCCTGATGACATCTACGAAATACGGGTGAAATCGGTTCACAACCACGCCTTCTTCCAATATAACGCTATTTTGAATTCCATCTGATGCCTTCTCTGTATAATATATACATTAGGAACCAATGATGATAGCGCAATAAAACTTTACACAAATGCGGTACTTATTTGAGCTGAGGTATCGCTTGTCGAAAAATTGTCGTGATCGGAATATAACTTTTCAAGGTCTCTGATATCGAACACGAAGAACTCAGTGCCTGACCTAACCTAACCTAATTTTTCACCGAAAATATCGGTAAATCTCTCAGAATTTAATTCTAATTAATTTTCCTTCCTTACTTGTTTGTCTTAATTTTGATCTGTCATAGTGATTTGGTCATATCCATTTTTTCATAGATTGTAGTATTGCCTAAGGCAAATATAATTGAACAATAGTGGCCGTTCCAACAACTTCGGACCTTGGTACGAAAAGAACGTGTGCAAAATTTCAGATCGTTTTCTCAATGTCTAAGAACTGAAGGGATTGCATAGATATATATTTCCAGACTGACATACGGACATGGCTAAATCCATTCAACCCGTCACACTGGTCAATTATATACATTTGGTTTTGCAGAGTCCGATCTTATCATTTGGGTGTTACAAACTTCTTTTTTATTGGCGTAGACACCAATTGCGCGTTATAGCTTAGTTTACAACAGCACGCCAGTCTTCCTATTCGCTATTTGGCGCCAATTGGAGATTCCAAGAGTAGCCTGCTCATTTTCACCCTGGTCTCAAAAACGGAGTGGAGGTTTTCCTGCTCCTCTATTTCCCCCGGCGGAAACTTGTTTTCATACATACGGCTGACATGACCTAGCCAGCGTAGCCGCTCATCGTTTCAACGACTACGGTACTCGCCGTTGTTAATGCGCTAAGGATCATCAATCTTCCCAAAAACCTTTCTCTCGAAAACATGTAACGCCAGCTCATAAAATTATGTCATTGTCCATCCCTGTCAGTATCTATCCCATCCCGCACATGTTGTGATCGATCGTAACGTTTCGAGGTATGCAGTCTGTTTTCTCTCCGCTGAGAGACGACACTCCTCATCGTACCAGCTGTACGTAAGGAGTTTGAGATGCCATCCCACAGTTCCATCATACCGAGTTGTTGACGAGTGTTCTCATTTAGCAGGAGTGCATATCGAGTAGAAAATCGTTCGGCTGCCTGTTGTGATTTCAGCTTCTTGACGTCGGATCTTCCTTGTGTTTGCTAATGTGGGTTTTTTGCTGCACAGAGGCGGGTATCTTGGCTGCAACAAGACAGTGGTCCGATTCGATGTTAGGACCTCAAAACGTTCGCACGTGACATGTCTTCCGTCTATTTTAAAATGATCGATCTGGTTGGTGGGGTTTTGCTCCGGAGAAAACCAGATAGTTTGATTAATTATTCTATACTGGAAACTGGTACTATAGGTAGCCACATTTAGGGCCCCAGTGAAGTCGATCAGCATCAACCAACTTGGGGATGTTTCATCATAGAGGCTGAATTAACCGACCATTGTGACAAAGATGTTTTCTTTAACACTTACCGATCCAAACGCCAAAAACAGCCCTTGGTCGGATGAAATCCGAGTCAATTCCGGTGCGTAGAACAGGCTGTCGTGGGAATTGAAAGGTATTTTCTTCGACCACCCTGGTGCTAAATTCACCAATCACGATTTTGATATCACAGCGGAAGCAGCTTTCATAGGTGCGCTTCAAGCGCTCATAGAATTCATCCTATTACATGGTCCTTCTCTATCGTCGGGGCGTGGGCGCAAGTTTGCGATATGTTAAAGAAATTCGCTTTGTGCAGATTGTGACTAAACGTTCATCTACTAGTATTCGGCGGTGGAGTCCTCGTTTTTTGCCATCTCACTTTAGCTTCCTTCAAATGGATGTGAAAACTTGCGCTGGACCCCATATAACTCACAAAAAAGTTTTTTCCTGGCTTTAACCCGGGCAAGTTGCAATAGTATGAAATATTATAGTTCCACCCGAACTTAGCTATTCCCTACTTGTTTTTTGTACTATTTAGTAATGTTTACAATTCATCATGGAAAGATATTCGCAAGTACTCGAAATTTGGGTTCATCGAATTCGTTCTTGCAAAAAAAGTCGTGACAGAGCATCCACCCGGCATATTACATTTTCCAACGAAGTTTTTTGCACCTCGAAGAAATGTGGAGAGCTTAAAAAATATTCATGAATGATCACCATGATGAGCTGCGTAAATTTAGTTAAGTTCGCCTGTCGGTCTGTCCATTTGTTTGTTTGTTACAAATGACATTGTCCATAAGTTTTTGAAATATTTTTCTGAAATGTTCCTGAATAATCGGTTGTATGGGAGATGTACATATGGATGTTAAAGTTGGCTGATATGGCCGATTCAGACAAATGATCAATAGTATATCAAAATTCACCTTTGTGTTAAATTTCGTATCGATATCTTAAAAGCTCATGAAGAAACTTGTAAAAGCGATGGCTAGAAACCATATCCAAAAGCTTAAGGTTTTAGGTATGCAAATACAAGTATGTGGGAGCGAGTTTTGAGGTAAAAGGGTACAAATAAAATAGACTATGAAATTAATGTGCCAAATAAACCATAAAAGGCGTACTCTATAACCCTATTGACCGCATGCGAGTACATGCACATATCGTTATTGCAATTCACTCACACTTTTAGGCACACGCATTCACACAACTACACTGAACTCAGTTCTTCTCAGTGATTACCTGCCAAAGAAGCTCATTGTGTTGAAAAACAAAAATATCAACAAAGCTCAGCAAACGGAACACAGGGACGCAACAACATAAAAAACATATTCCTTACAACAAAAACACATAAAAGGCATCCTACTATTTGGAACTTGCCCGCCACACTTTAAAATCGCCTAACTGCCACGCTTGGCACAAAGCCTGGATATATCGCTGCAACGATGGGGGGCAGAATAAAGGTGTGCTTTCTTCTCAGTTTTAAACGCTGTTTTGCATGTAAACGATAACTGAACTGAAAGCATACAAAGGCATTTTTCACCAAATTTACATAAAATGTACACATATTCATGCATATGAGCGTTGTGTCCGCACACAGTCATGCATATGGGTACGCATAAACATATACTTCTGTACACATAAAATTGATTGCAAAGCCACGTGCAAAATTTGATTCCCCTCTTCACCTTAAGCGCAACTGATCTTTTTATTTTTTGTGTATTTTGCTTTGCGAGGACAAACAAAGGACATTCTAAATTGTATCCGTAGCTTGATTAACAATGTGCATATCTTTGCACATACTTGCGTCCTCAATTTTAATTTTCAGCAGCTGCAAAATACCCTGCAAATCTCCTTTGAGCGCATTTGCATATATCACCTGTGGTATATTTCAAGCCGTATGGTGTCAAAAATTCAATTACCAATAAGACAATCACTGTTGTGCGAATTTCGGCTAAAAAAATATTTCAGTAATATCGCCATGATACCACGTGACATTTTTTATTCACATATGTAAGAGACTTAACAGATAGAAAAAACGTAATTCTCCTGTGTATACGGAGAATGAATAAAGCAACTGAAAATCTCCATATGTCTTTGAATATAAGTTCAATTGATGATATACCTGTAGGATCATCAACTCTTACTGAAATATTTTAAGCATCTTCCTCTACCGTAGCAAGGGTCATTGACAGAAATACATTTCAAAGCAAAAAAAAAAAAGACCCCGATCTTCATATTAGTATTTCTTCTGGTGGTTTTACAGGTTCAGGTATATGTTTTTCATTCAAAATTTGTACTTGATTGCCTCAGTCGGTAACATTCGTTTTATAGGTATTGAAAGTATCTCGAAAAGTGCAAATGATTTTTTAAAGATTATTTAGCGAAACAAAAATATGCATTTGCATGTGTATGAAGTGGCTTTCCGCGGCAACTTACACTTACCGCCGCGTATCACAAAGCTTGACACACCCATTGAAATCTGCTATTTTTTTACAAAAGAACTAGTTCTATTGACTGTGTAAGAAACAAATCGAGCAGCTTTTTCTGAAAATCGATCACCGTTATCCGAACTTGGAGTGCTATTGGGGTAAAAATGCTTTCAATTCAATTCAAGAAACCATGACTGTAAAAGAGTTTTTGACGGTAAAAAGATATTTGTCTTTTAGAAGTGTAAGCGAGAGGATTGAAACTGGTGAACCGGGATTTGATGTATTGTTTCGAATCCGAAAATTGTAAGATGAACTCGACAAACGGTTCGATTCTGTTCCAAAGCCTTCTCGCCTTCACGTCGATGAGCAAATGTGCAGCACAAAATTAGAACATTAGCTTCAGCAACATACGCCAAATAAGCCACAGTAGTGGGAAATAAAATTGTGTGACTCCACTGGATTTTCTTATTGCTTCGAAGTCTATAACGGCGCTGACGATAACATCATTTCACTAGGCCAGCCGGATCTTAGAAGTACTGCAAATTTCGTTCTACGACTATCACAAACAATATCTGATTTTGCTCATCGAATTCTCTACTTCGAAAATTTCTATACATCGTTACCTGAGTTGGTATATTTATGAGCAAGAGGCATCTACAGCTTGGGCACGATACGAGCGAACCGAATACCAAAATGCAAGCTTCCGCTGGATACGGATGTAAAGAACGAAGAAAGAGGCTACTCACTGAGTACGTGGGTGCTGCATATAGTGTCGATATTAACACGGTTTTATGGAAAGACAACAAGACAGTCCGATTGGTATCAACTTACGGTGGTTTCAGAGCGTACGCGCACCGACTGGATGCGGTAGAGAGCGTTCCTAGCTGAGCACCTGGAGAGCCAGGCCAAACATTTTCGCGCGGCGTGATTCTGTGAGTGGTGCAAGCCGGTTAGATCAGAGGTACGCGATTAAATTCTATGTGAAAGTAACCCCCAATTTCTGAATACCATAATCACAGATGACGAGTCATGGATTTTTGAGTGTGATCCCGAAACGAAAAGGGCAGAATGGGCAAACTCAATGTGAAAACGATGCTCATTGTGTTTTTTGACGAAGGGTTAATCGGGTCCGACAAGACATCGCCGATCGGAAGTTGCACCACCGCCATTGTCTTGGCTCACACCGCCTTTATTGTGAACAGCTACCTAACCAAGCAGGAATCCCAACAATTCCGCAGCCGTTCTATAGCCCAGATGTGGCCCTCGGACTTTTTTTTGGTTTCCTTGTCTGAAAAAACTGTGAAAGGCAAGTGACAGAGGGGAGCAGCATGCACCTCGGCTTTCAAGGCTATTCTGGAGAATGGTCCCCATGACGGCTTCAATGCTTAGAAATCGCGCTGGCAGCGCTGCATCGACGCAGAAGGACCCTAGTTTGAAAATTTTTAGAGAATTGTAACTATTGATTCAATACATTTGTTTAAATCGACTCAATAGGACTTTCCGGACAAACCCTGTAGATAAGTTCAAAACCACTGACATTAAGAAAGAGAATATTCCTCAATTGCTGCAAAAAGGGGTCGAAAATTGAAGCTGTCGACTGGAAATTTTTCGATAATAATTTTTAGAACATTATGAAAACCCCTTATCGTTATATTAAAGCATGTGTACAAAAGCGTTCTGCCAAAAGTGAACGCAAAAAAAGTGATCGGCGATGGAATTCAAACCTAAAGTGCCCTGGAGACGATCAAATAATTGCGTCAAACAGTGCATATGTGTTAGTGATGTTCAATCGTGTGTTGCCCGCAAACGTTCAAATTAACACGTCAAACATCAGTTTATTTTTGATCTTGTAGCGAATGGTCGTCATGTCATCGTCGGATGATGATTATCTTTTATTGGCATGTGCTGCAATTCTTATGAAAAAAAAAATGAAAAATTTTATTATTTTAATTTATTTGATTTTTTTTGATTTTATTTTATTTTAGTTTATTTATTTTATTTTATTTTATTTTATTTTATTTATTTTATTTGATTTGATTTTATTTTATTTATTTTATTTTATTTGATTTTACTTTAATTATTTTATTATTTTAATTTATTTGATTTGATTTTATTTATTTTAAAATTTTACGCTTATTTCACTTAACTTTTTTCTTCTTCACTTCACTCTTTTTCGCTTCACTTCACTTTTCCGCAAGTATGTATGTCCTCTTCGCTTGAAGTCTTCACTGCAAATGAGTCATGCTTGTCAAACATGAGTGGAGACGATCAAATTATCGTCCGTCAAATAGAAATATCAAAAATTTTTGATTTTCATCAAACAGAGCCGACAACAAGTCGGTGTAGCGTACGTGTAGCCAACGAGAGCCGACGACACCAACACAATTAAAGTGTTTGACGCAATTATTTGATCGTCTCCAGGGCACTTAATAGTGTGATTGCTTTATATTTAGCTGGAAAATCACAGCAAGCAATTGTTCGTGAGCTCAAACACCTTAATGTGAATAAAGTTTTAGTTTAACGCAACATCACTCGTTACAATGATACTGGTAGCATTGCAAAACGGCATGGAGGTGGTCATCAAAAGACTGAAACGTCACGTGAGATGGTTCGGAAGGTGAAAAAGCGACTTGAGCAAAATCCACGACGAAGTACTAATCAAATGGCTAAAGACTGAAAATATCCGACCGCAGCATCCGACGCATAATGAAAAATGAACTCAAGGTCAAGCCTTACAAGTTCCAAAAGGCGCATGATCTCACACCGAAGCAGCAACAAGTAAGACTTGAGAGATCGAAGCAGTTGCTTCGCTTGGCCGAAAGCGGTCAAATTCCGAACATTGTGTTTTCTGACAACAACATTTTTCCAATTGAGCAATTCGTAAACTCTCAAAACGATAATGTTTACTTGACCGACCGTTCATATGAAAATCTAAGTCATCGTATGGCCACCAGGAGGCAGCACCCGCCACAAATAATGGTTTGAGACACTGTCACCGTAGATGGCCGTTCTCTAATTGTTTTTATCGAGCCTGGCGTCAAAGTATTTAAATGCGACGTATTATCGGGAAAGTATTCTGGAGGCTGCTTTGAAGCCGTGGGCAAACAAACATTTCGGTCGCAAACCATGGACGTTTCAAAAAGACTTAGCACCGTCTCACAAAGCGCGAGTGCACCAAGAATGGCTGAAAAACAACGTTCTGAACTTCATTACGACCATACAATGGCTCTCGAATTAATCAGTGGGCCATTTTGGAGAACAAGGCCCGAAGAAAAAATACACCAGTCTCGAGATGCTGAAGAAAGCCATTTTCCGTGAGTGGGCCTGAATTTACTATGATTATTTTCACAAATTTTGTACTTTAAAATAAATAAGAATAATTTTCTAAACCGAATTTATGGTTTTTTTGAATTGGTACTACATTTCGAGTGCCGGACCCTGTAGTGGCACTTGATAGAAGGGACGGTAGAAACATGTTCTTAATAATCACTGATCATATTCTGATGGTTAGACCGATCGAGAAAATTGCAGGAGATGTCAAAAGCAGGGTACGGCTACGTTACGTATTGCAAAGAACCAAAACTAGTGTTTGCTTGGCTCATTAGCTTACCAGACTTACCTAACTACAGATATATTGTATATTAATATTTCACATTATAGTAGTATTGTCAGTTATATTTTTAACAAAATTTTTTCATACCGAAGTGGAGAAAAATAAAGTGTGAAAGAAATAAAATCAATAAATTCAATAATTTTAATATTGACAATAATTAAAATAAACAACTCGTTTGTTTACGAAGGTGCTTTTCACGGAGATCGACTAGAAGTTGAAGTGCGGTGAGATGATTGAGTGGATAGGCTGTTGCACCTGCTAAAAGTTTCTCAGTAGATGTAAGGCAGCCTATTACCATTTCTTCTTATTGGACTTTGACCCGCAAAAAGGAATTTGGAAAAGTCACTACCATAGTATAAGCTTTATTGTTATCCAATACAAGAACCAAATTGTATTTGGGTTCTTTAAGTTAAGCTTTTTTAGCTGCACTAGGCTAGCCTAAAAGTATACACCTAAATTGGTAAACGTTTCATCTGGTAGTTGCCACATATATATTTATTTATTTATTTATTTTTACTAACTATTGGCTAACTAACTCACCATTACCTACGAGTAATCCCTTATATTTACAACAAACATATAATATATACATAGCTGGATTATGATTCGTACCCCGCCCCCTGGAGGGGGTCAGGAAATAACAACAAGCCAACCGAAAAAATTGGTTTCCGAAATAGATGAATTGAGACAAAAATTGAAAGATTTAGAACAATTATGCGAACAATTAAAAAGAGAAAATCAAAAGCTTAAAGAACAAAATAATCGTCCACTTGTGCCTAATTATAGTCAATCTCAATACGAAACTGATGAAGAAGAATTAGCTATGGAAACAGACTGGATTTTGAAGAAAAATAAAAGGCCTAGTAAAAAGCGTAAGGCCGAAGCTTCACCAGAAGTGATCTTAAAAGAAAATACTTTTTCATCGAGTGAAAACCCCACAGTTAAAAATGAAAAACCGAAATATTAACCGCGGCCTCCACCTATTATGATTTCGAATATCTCTAATTATAAAGAACTAAATAACATAATTAAATATAATACAAAGGGTTCATTTGTATTTAAACTATTAAATAACGATATTCATAAGATAAGCGTTACATCAAGTGATGACTACAGATCAGTGACAAAAATGTTGTCTGCGTCGGGAGCTTCATGGTATTCCTTTGAAGACAAACAAACGCGTCCAATAAAGGTCATGATTAAAAATCTCCACCATTCGTGCAGCATTAGTGATATTATCGCTGATTTAAAAGAACAAGGTTTAAATGTTATGAACGTCGTAAATAAACTCAAGTGGAAAACACGAGAACCTTTAAACATGTTTTTAGCCACTTTTGATTCTAATGAAGACATCAAGAAAATTTATGAAATCAAACACATTCTTCACACCGTTGTTCTCATCGAGCCTGTTAGGAATTCTAAACTTATTCCACAATGTAAAAATTGCCAGGCATTTGGACACACCAAGAACTTCTGTGGCAAAATGTCAAAGTGTGTTAAATGCGGTGGTAAGCACAAAACCATCGAGTGCCAAAAAACCAACTCAGAAAAACCAAAATGCTGTAACTGTGGCGAAAGCCATCCAGCAAACTACAGAGGATGTATTGTTGCCAAGGAGCTTCACTTTGAATTCGTAACAAAGCCTTGAAGAAAAAAAAAAAATTCCACAAATTTGCCCAGTACATCAAAAAATCTACCCATTGGTAATAAAAGTACTGTCAACAAGCAGAATCGTGTACAGACGAGTAAGCTCACTTTTTCTGAAGTATTGAAAAACAACTCAAACGTGGTGAACGAAAAACAAAACACAAAGATTACCGAAGACCTACTAACTCAAATCCTTGAAAAGTTAAATAAACAAGAAAAATTCAATAACGATCTGTGCAGCCGTTTGGATAACCTCGAAAAAAATAAAAATAAAACAAAATCTAAGGTATGAATGGTGCTCTCCGAGTTATGACATGGAATGCAAATGGACTATTAAAGCACCAAGAAGAACTTCTACTTATTTTACAAAAAGAGAAAATAGATGTATGTCTAATATCCGAAACTCATTTTACGAGACACAGCCATATAACTTTCCAAAATTACGATGTCTATCATACAATCCACCCTAGTAATTGTGCGAGGGGAGGCACTGCTGTTATTGTTAAAAACAGCATTAAACATTATAAGGATAGAAAAATCAGTACGCACAATATTCAAACCACAAGTATTACATTAAAAGCAATGAACCAACCCTTGTCAATTACTGCAATATATTGCCCGCCGAGATACAAAATCCTCGTTGAAGAATATAAAGAACTTCTCAATATGCACAAAGACAAATTTATTATGGGAGGCGACTTTTAACGCTAAGCATGTTTTACTGGGGATCGCGCCTAACGACAGCTAAAGGGCGAGACTTATTCCAGGCAGCTCAGGAAACCGGGTGTGAGTTTGTATCGACCGGAACTCAAACTTATTGGCCAACGGACACCAACAAAATACCAGATGTTATAGACTTCTTTATAACCAGGAAAATATCTCGAAATTTCATAGAAATAGAAGGTGGGTTAGATCTAAGCTCTGATCACTCCCCATTATATTTAACAGTAAGTGAAACACTAATTCAAAGAGATACTAGTCTGAAGTTATACAACAAAAATACGGACTGGACTTCGTTCAAACAAATACTTCAGACTAAAATAAAGTGTCCAAAAATCACAACAATTAAACAACTAGAGATAGAAGTTAACACATTTACGAAAGAAATTCAACAAGCAGCTTGGGATAATACTCCGGAGATAAAGCGGAAAATTATAGGTTCAAATTACCCTAAAGAAATAAAAATCCTTCTAATTAAGAAAAGAAAGTTACGACGGAAATGGCAACAAACCCGCTCACCTCTCGACAAAACCAACCTTAATAAGGCAACAGCAGAATTAAAACGAGAAATTGCTCATATTAAGAATGAATCAATTAATAAATATTTATCTCAACTATCCGCTGACAAAAAAGATGATTACTCACTCTGGAAAAGTACAAAGTATCTGAAACGTCCAATAAGTCACGTTGCACCCCTAAAAGTTGCTTCAAATACATGGGCTAGAAGTGATTGTGATAAAGCTAATGCATTTGCAAAACACCTAGCTGAAACTTTTCGTCCAAACGAGGATAGTGAAATCGCGTTCCTCAGTAGTATTCAACAGGATCATGCAACAATCCCAGCAATCACCATTTGTGAACTTAAAAGTGAAATTAAAAAGCTTAAAGTTAAGAAAGCAGCTGGCTTCGATTTAATTACAGCTGAAGTGTTAAAGCAGTTACCATACAAATGTTTACGGAAGCTCACCTATCTTTACAATACAGCAATCCGTCTGACACATTTTCCAAGCCTTTGGAAAGTCGCCGAAGTTGTTATGGTTCCTAAGCCAGGAAAGGATCCTCACGTAGTCTCGTCATATAGACCAATTTCACTACTTCCACAAATCTCAAAACTTTTTGAAAAATTAATTTATCTAAGATTAAAATCTATAATCGACGAAAAGCAGTTAATCCCATCGCATCAGTTCGGTTTTAGAAATAAGCATTCAACAATAGAACAAATTCACAAATCCCTGGAGGAAGGAAGCGTATGCTCAGCTGTATTCCTTGACGTTGCACAAGCGTTTGACAAGGTATGGCATGAAGGCCTTATGCAAAAACTAAAATCATGCCTTCCGGTTGAGTATTGTGCTCTTTTAGAATCATATATCACCACGAGATTTTTCCGTGTAAAACAAGGAAATGAATTCTCAAAACTTAAAGAAATTGAAGCAGGAGTTCCTCAGGGAAGTATCTTAGGTCCACTTTTATATATTCTGTATACAAGAGACTTACCGTTAGCACCAAATAGTATGACTGCCACTTTTGCTGATGACACCGCAATACTATGCGTCGATAAAACAGCAGAAAAAGCTGCGCTAAACCTGCAACATGCGATCAACTCTGTAGTAAGTTGGACTAAAAAATGGAGAATAAAACTAAACGGTGGCAAATCGGTTCATGTAAATTTTGCAAACAAAAGAATCACTTATCAACCTATAAGTATTCTAGATGTCTGCATACCATACGCAAATACAGCTAAATATCTTGGCATCACGCTTGATGCTAGATTACGTTGGAAAGAGCATATTAAAATAAAAAGGATTGAACTTAACCTGAAATTATCGAAAATGAAATGGCTAATTGGGCGAAGGTCAAACCTGTCCATATACAACAAATTACTTCTTTATAAACAAATAATCAAGCCGGTATGGTCATATGGTGCGCAACTGTGGGGGTGTGCCAATGATGGCAGTATTAATATTATAGTTACAACGTTTTCAAAACAAGGTGCTAAGAGGCATTGTAAATGCTCCCTGGCATTGCAGAAATGCGGATATTCATCGAGACCTAAGGATGAATACAGTCGCCGAAGAAATAAGGAGTCAGGCAGATGCCCACTACAAAAGGCTTAATGTACATGTGAACGAGGAGGCGAGAAATCTTCTTTTAGACACATGCCGCTCTAGTCGATTATGTCGCAAAAAACCACATAGCTTAGTTGGAAGCTAAAATATAAAGGAATTAATTAATTATTTGCCATCTATGTATGAATATTACTATTAATTTCTATGTAATTCGTTTTTAAGTTATTCAAATCAAACTGCTCGTTAGTTTTGAAACTAGTTGTAGTGATATCAAACATTGTTAAAGTTTTAAAAATGTTTTTAATAAAAAAAAAAAAAAAAAAAAAAATACCGAAATTCATTGCAATGACGTGACGCATAGATTATAAATCTTACTCAAACGAACAAATATTTACATTCAAACATTTCCAAGACAATACACATATGTATAGCATACGATATAAATTTTATATCCTTTCACATATTTAATTGCAGCATTGAAACCTTATCTACTTACATATTTACGAAACCATTTATTTGGTGTTGTTGCATACAGTCAAATTAATGTATGTACACTTTCATATATATAATTAAATATACACTGATGTTGTATTAAGTATTTTTTATACTCTAATATAAATAGTTATATTTTTCACTCCGGCTCCTTTGTCATTTTACAACTATGTGTCTATTAAGATGCACTCCTTTCCAATATCCTTAACACTTGTTGTTTTGTTGAAACAAATGTATTGACACATGTAATTGCACGTTTTTACACTGAAATTGACTCGCCGCCGGAATATTGTTGCTTTAAGTAATAATATCACTCCGGAGAAAACACTTTCTTACGT
Source organism: Bactrocera dorsalis (assembly GCF_023373825.1). NCBI lineage: Eukaryota > Metazoa > Arthropoda > Insecta > Diptera > Tephritidae > Bactrocera > Bactrocera dorsalis. The sequence goes on along the minus strand of NC_064303.1, from coordinate 26,218,322 downwards.
GAAGCATCGCTTTTATTTCGCACATTTCTCGTTTTTGCCTTCAAATCACGTGCCACACATTATTCGCAGATTATTACCGTTAATCGAAGATCTGATTTAAGTAATCACATGGTAAAATGGCTTTATTTAATTGAGATTTATGTGTGGAATTTTGGAATTTAATACATTTATTCAATTATTATATGCGCTGTTTCCAGGGTTAGAATTCTAGAAAATTTTTATACACATTTAGGATATTTTGATTCCATGCATATTTGGTAAAATCCACTGTTTGTTACGTTCATTATACGGGCTCAGATTAATAAATTAATGTTTTTTTTCAGTATATTATATATCTTTACAATTTTATTTAATTATGTAATTTAATAAAGTGACATAATACAAAACTGGCCCTATTCGCTAAACACAGAATATGATGATCTCCATTGATATAGTTTATTTGATCTTTTACTTACATACATGTATCAGTCACTGAAAGAGATTATGGTGAGAGTCCCGTACTTCATGTATTGATAACGTCTTTTCCAGTCTCCAAAACTGATGTTAAAGCAAGCTTCCGGAATCACGTAGCGATTCACGCTTAATGCCTTCAATTGACTGAAAGCGGTTTTCTCAAAATGGTCGTTTGAGTTTGTTGAATAGCTAGAAATCAAACGGACTAAATCGGACGAATGCGGTGGTTACGGCATGATATTGGTTGAAGATTTGGGAAAGCATTGTTTGACAGAAGTTAACGCAACAATCTTTCGCAAAAATCTAGTGGTTTTGGAACCAATCGTGCTTTCTCTTTTCTTAGGCTCAAATGATCTTTCAAAAACGTTTCCACTGATTCTTCCTTCTTCTTTAACTTTTCTTAGGCTCAAATGATCTTTCAAAAACGTTTTCACTCATTCTTTCGTTATTCCAACGATCTCTAAATAGCACCAATTCCTTTATTTTATTGACGTGTTCTCGACCCTCTGATTTTCACCGAAAGCCTTTTCTAACATTCTGAACCTTTTACTAGAGATTTCATTCCGCACACAACATTTAATAAAAATTTTTTGTTGAATAATTTCACAATAATTTTACTAATCGTAAAAATAGCAGAATGTACTTTATGCATTTCAGAAAATCAAGCGTATTCCAAGCACTAATGATTATTTTGATGTGATGTTTGGCACAACTATCACTAATAGTGAAGCCAACATTGAAAAAAATAGTTAGTAATGGGTTTTCGTGCGAAATTTATATTACAAAGTCTCTTTCTTTTTCGCTCACATTTGTATATTACTCCTCCCAGTGGGTATATTGGTACTAAAAATTGGTACATAATTTTATCAAGTAATGCTCAATGAGTTCTAACCACAGTTTCAATTCGCAGAAAAAAAATATTGTTAGAATTTCTGCATCAACATTTGCGCTAATTTTTAAATGAATAAACAACTCACACTAAAAAGTTTTGTTCACTAAACATGATTTTCAAAGGTTGACTAAGCTCGCTCAGGATTTCATTGATCCCAAGCGCTTTTTGAACTACATGCCAATTTTACGATACGAGTATAAATGTAAAATGAAATACTGCTGACTCTAATTTTACTAATAGGGATTTTAGCAGTTCTTTTCCCATATAGTACAAATATATGCATTTTATATTTCGAGATACGGAACTGTAGTTTTGCATCCTGGCAATAAACACTTTATCGTAAAATCGGACATTTTTGATGTTAGGCAGAAGGTTTTGAGATAAGAGTAGCTGTTTGTGTTACTCATAGTAATTGAGAATATTCATCTCAGAATATTTTCGCGAGATTATTTTTTACAACTTTCGATGTGGATTAAAATAGTAACAGAGCATCGTTGAACTTAATTACATTTTTGGCAATGAAAGTCTATCGAATAACAGTGTTTATCGATGGTATGATAAATTCAACTGGGGTCGTAGATCATTTCAGAACGAATTTCGTGAAGGTCGTCTAAAATCCGTTGTTTTTTAGGGAACGTGTTTCACTCTAATCAGTGTTTTTGGAGTCGGTTGACAAGCCTTTGACATTTTGGTCGAAATAGCGAAATTTTCAATTTATTGTTTTATTTGTGCATATACCACATTTTTTCCGAGGGTTCACAGGAAACGCAATGGTCGCAATGGTCGAGTTTAAAAAATTTTTTTCCAAAAATTTCGTAATTTCTTTGCTAATAGTGTATGTTCGAACAAATGAACAGACACACATTAAGATTTTTAACAAAGCTTGATGTAAATATTTTATTTGTATTTTATTTAGTTTTGTTGTATTTTTTAATATAATGTATTTTAATTATTTAATTTTATTTTTTTGAAGTTATACTTCTTATACGACGCCGGAAAAGGTTGCGATAGATTCTGGTTGCGCAACCTTCCATATAAAAATAACGCAAAGTTGCGCAACCTCGCTCCATCCATATGAATGTAACGCAACCTTGTCTGCATAACCAAATCATACTTAAGTCAACGAAACCTAAGTGTCAATGGTGGTGTTGGTGGTAAGCGCCTAGACTGTGACAATGTGAACATTGGTTCGAATCTCAAGAGAATTTACTTTTAATTTTTTTTTTTTAATTTTTTGCTTTTTAACATCGTATACTATACTAATAAATATTTTTCTTACTAATAGAAATTAAATTTATCACAGCAATATTATGTATATGTAACGGGTGATTTTTTTGAGGTTAGGATTTTCATGCATTAGTATTTGACAGATCACGTGGGATTTCAGACATGGTGTCAAAGAGAAAGATGCTCAGTATGCTTTGACATTTCATCATGAATAGACTTACTAACGAGCAACGCTTGCAAATCATTGAATTTTATTACCAAAATCAGTGTTCGGTTCGAATTCGGTTTATCGACAAATTTTGTTCAGCGATGAGGCTCATTTCTGGTTGAATGGCTACGTAAATAAGCAAAATTGCCGCATTTGGGGTGAAGAGCAACCAGAAGCCGTTCAAGAACTGCCCATGCATCCCGAAAAATGCACTGTGGTTTGTACGCTGGTGGAATCATTGGACCGTATTTTTTCAAAGATGCTGTTGGACGCAACGTTACGGTGAATGGCGATCGCTATCGTTCGATGCTAACAAACTTTTTGTTGCCAAAAATGGAAGAACTGAACTTGGTTGACATGTGGTTTCAACAAGATGGCGCTACATGCCACACAGCTCGCGATTCTATGGCCATTTTGAGGGAAAACTTCGGACAACAATTCATCTCAAGAAATGGACCCGTAAGTTGGCCACCAAGATCATGCGATTTAACGCCTTTAGACTATTTTTTGTGGGGCTACGTCAAGTCTAAAGTCTACAGAAATAAGCCAGCAACTATTCCAGCTTTGGAAGACAACATTTCCGAAGAAATTCGGGCTATTCCGGCCGAAATGCTCGAAAAAGTTGCCCAAAATTGGACTTTCCGAATGGACCACCTAAGACGCAGCCGCGGTCAACATTTAAATGAAATTATCTTCAAAAAGTAAATGTCATGAACCAATCTAACGTTTCAAATAAAGAACCGATGAGATTTTGCAAATTTTATGCGTTTTTTTTTAAAAAAAAGTTATCAAGCTCTTAAAAAATCACCATTTATATACATATTATGTATATGTATATTGCTGTGATAAATTTATTGCGAAAGCAAATGTTCTACAAATGTATATGTATATTCTATACTTAAACAAAATTTTTAGAACCGTCGTATGTTTCTTGCATGCATAACCAAATCATACTTAAGTCAAGGCAACCTAAGTGTCAATGGTGGTGTTAGTGGTAAGCGCCTAGACTGTCACGATGTGAACACTGGTTCGAATCTCAACAGAATTCATTTTTAAATTTTTGCTTTTTAACATCGTATACTATACTAATAAATATTTTTTTTTCTTACTAATAGAAAATAAATTTATTACAGGAATATTATGTATATGTATATACATATTTATTTGTATAGTATACGATGTTAAAAGGCATACATCTTCTATCCTATCTTGTGTATCTGCACATGCTCATATGAGTGTATGTATATGCATGTGCGCGTTCAGAAATTGAAATCATATTTTCATCACTTATCAATATACTTATTACATGTGCGCGCATTGACTTGCATATTCATACATTCATATATACTTATATGTACATATATTTGCATACATTGCCGAAAAAATAATGCACAAGCATACAAACACATAATAAATTTATAAAATGTGAATTTAAGTTTTCTAGTTTTATTTTATACTAAATGATATGCATTTCTGAATATCACTAAGAAGTATAACTTCCTCCGCGCGTAGGGACTCCACGCACCTTTTTTTTTTTATTTATTTCATTTTATTCATTTATCTACTTCGCCGTATTTGAATTTACTTTTAACTGAATTAATTCGATTTTAAATTTATTTGTTATAATTCAATTTTCTAATATTTTAATTATTATTGTTTTTTATTTTAGTTAAATTACATATTTAGGGTTTTCACAAGTCTCATAAAGTTATAAGTTATAACAATTCGAAAACACAGCATTGAGAATTGTAAATGTGTAAACTCATTTTTGTATGAAATCCAACAACAATTTTTTTAAACAAGTGTAAAAATTTATAATTTTACGATGCTTTACGACGGGTTGTACCCCAATTATGTAACACACTATACCACCAGCTTCCAGTTTTAAACATATTAAAACATATGCCGATTCGATTTAATTGCTCCACATTTGTATTGTGTGTCAACAATTAATAACAAGAATTTCGCATTTCTCCCATGACATGTTAATTGACAAATTTTCACATTTCCCATTTTGTTTAATTTATTGTATGTATACGAGTACACAACCACAATTTTTATATCGGTTTAAAACAATCACTCAAGCGTTAAGTATTCGCAATTAAACTGCAAAACAAATACCAATTGAATAACAACAAAAGCTTAAGCAGACATACATACTTATGTGCATATGTCAGTGCTCACAGCATAACAATAATTAATAATATATTTGCACGCTCAGCAGGACTCAAAGGCACTGCTGCTTTCTTTTTCAACCAGCCACGTGACGTCGCTCGAACGCCCTGCGGCTACCGGCAGATAATAATAATATTATATGTACACAAGTGAGAGCACACACGTTTTTAGTTTCTCTATTTATGTATATATATGTGTTAGCTTGTTTGCCATATTTGTTTTTATCATTAATTATGCGTAACATGTGACTTCGCAGTCACGACCGACTGACCGAGTTATGACTGCGTTGCTGTCAACGTCAACATCAACATTTGCCGCCAATTAACTTTGCGCGTATAAATTCACAAATCCACAAGCGCAAGTATTAAGTAACACACACATACAAGCATCTGCAATTAGCGGTTTACTTTTGACCTGTTTTGTTGTTTACTTTTTTATATGCCTGTTGTCGGAGGTCTTAAAAACACCCTTTCACCTCCGTCTCCGCGCAATAGCTACTCTACAAAAACACTACATTGGAAGCCGTTACTTAAGAACGTGATTTCGAGAACACATAATTAACTATAAATTATCGGAGGCGACAGCTTGTGGCTTACCGACTGCGATTTTGACAACACATTAAATATGAGTGTACTTTTGTTTGTTGTTGAAATTTCACTAACATTTGCTGTCATTGAAAAATGTCAGAGCAAATGCGAAAATGTCAGAAGCAATTAGCAACTCTTTAGCTCACCGGTGAGACGGCTGTCGACCTACTCCAGCAAATTGATTGACAGCCAAGAGAGACACAAATTGTACACATGAAACTTTTTTGTTATTAATTTCTTTCTCATTTATTAAAAAAAAATCGGTTTTACTTTCAGCACTAATACTAACACCTTTTATAATTTTTTTTAAATTTTCATATATTTTTTAGTAAATATAAAATTTGCACTTAACGGTAGTTTTTGTTATTATTTTTTTTATAACTGTTACCATTTAATAAAAAAATTCAAAAAATTGCACGCATTCACCAAAATATCATACAAGTTTCGTTACTACAGAGCTTTGTATGTAAATATCCCTATATACATACATATGTATATATGTATGTATATATATATAGACATACACAAATTTATATATATATATATGCACATGCAAATGTGCTTTCTCGCGCGCTTCTGCAAAGTTTCTCTGACACTAACACTAAAGCACACAGAAATGCACTAAAGACCTCTACATACACACACACCACTGTAGCAGGTGTTGTTGTTATCAAATATTTCCGTTATAATTCCTTCCGTTGAATGTACCAGTTGTGTTGACAGCGCGACGATGACTGAATGATGCAGTGGTCCAGCGAGTTGGTACCAAGCTAAAGCCATGTGATGCATATAACAACAGTAACAAAAATGTGCTCTTTCGAGAGCGACTATGGTGAATTTCTAATAGAATAGCTTTTAGAGATGACGCGAGAACACGCGAAGGATGCTCAGAGATACCACTCTCAATTGAGACTCAGTAAAATGTTGAGAGCGAGCGCAATGCGGATAGCAGGATTGAGCGACAAGGATGCTTCGTGAGCGGCTATGTACACATCTCTACCTTATTCGTACAGTAGCAGGATGAGTGGAAAGGATCTTTCGTGAGTGGCTATATACATATGTATATCTGTATCTGTGTAAATGTTTATATAACTTACTCGTATATAGTGCATATTCATTTATATAATGGATATGTTCGTCATGCTTTGGACGCAATTGTCATTATTGATAGTTAATAAAACCAATAAATGACTTTGCATATTTTAACCCTTTCAGATCGGTCTGGGTTAACTAAAGACACTATAATTTCTGTTTTGAAATTCCAATCAAAGCCCATTAGAACAGAAATGTATCCTATCTCAACTTTTTTTTCTTAACGTGATTTTTTGTAAATGTTGTTCTAGCCATTCAAAGGTTAAGCTTGGTAAACATACCATCTTCAAACATTTTGGTATGAAATTAAATCATTTAATATCAAACTCGACATATGACTCGATCTATATGAAGTTCAGATTCTAAGTTCGAGGACTGGACTTTGGGAGATATTTTGCTGAATTATGTACTATACATATTCAAAATAATCCTGATTCTGGCTCTATTTTATTATAGAGAAGCTTTTTTCTCTTGAAAGTCCACAAGTAAATTTCTAATCCTTTAGTAAGTAAGCTAAGACATAATTTCCTACTCTTTTGTAAAACTGAGTCTGCTAAGGAAAAAAAACCTGAACTCATTCCATTCAAGTTTGAACTTATTAGCACAAATCTTTATTTATATCTCGACCCTCTCCTCAGCTTTTTGTAAACACAATTTGTCGGTCATCACGTCTCCGTTTGCATATCTCAATTAAATCATTTCGTCTATAGAGTACAGAATGTTGTGTTCGAGCTCCTCGAACGTTGCTGCTTGATTGGGGTAAACCTTTCATTTAACATATTCATGAAAATATTCTGGAACCATTTAAACGCAAGATCTTACCGGCCATTTGATCATGCCTTTTCTCTCAGCTATTCACATATGGTATTCATGATTAGACTTGAAATATAAAGCGGTGCACCGCGTCGATTTCATAAAATCGGTCAACATTGATGGTAACCTCATTTTCTGCCTCATCCACGAAGAAGATCGGATGATGCCGCCATACCACAATTCGCACCAAACAATAAATTTTTAGGGATGCATTTGCGTTTCCTGGACACACGAGGATCTGTTTGTTGACAAAGCCATTAAGCCAAAAATGGGTCTCGTCTGAGAATATGATATTTTGATAGACGAGGGTTTGAAAATTTTTAAGAAAACGTCAATTTTTGTAGTAATCTTGGATAATATGCCAAATGATTTGCCGATAAAATGCCAAATCTTTTGAACACATTAACAAAACTTAACACAAGATCACACAACAGGATTAAAGATCTATTTTATTGGTTTTTAATGTCTTTCTGTAGGAAATTTTATATAACGCTACGTCACTGTTGCTATCTGACTGCCAATGAGCCTGAACAAAAATTTCATTTCTCCGCAAAATATAAAATAAAATATACAATTATATCGAAAACAATTGTGGACAACGACCTACGACTGGCATCAACAGATCAGCCAGCGGCAAGGCCATCAAAACAAGTTCTTTGTTCGAAGTAAAATTCGTACTATATATATATAGTATATATACTTAACTTCAAGTAAATATATCACTATGTATGTATTAGTGAGCTGAGTGTATGAAAGTAGTTGAAAGTAAATATATTTTTGTATGTAGTATGTATTTTAATGTTATATACAGTAAACGTCATAGACTTACTATGAGCTTTACAGCTCTTACAGGAAGTCCAGAACCAGTAAGCACGTGCCATGAACGCAATAGTAGCCTATCAGGGGGTGAAAGTGTGTCCTAGTTGCGCTCGACCTTGTGCTCGAATTATGCTCTTAACTGCCAATTATGCGCAACTTAAATGTGTTTTGCAAAGTTAAGTTGGTTACTTAAACAATCACAATCCCTGCCCAGGAAAGAACTTTTCCAGTTAATGGGGTCTGGTTTTCGTGTTTGCTCAAACTTAGCGCACCTGTTTGTCTTTACTGGTTGCCTTTTGATGATAAACCTTTTTGTGAGATTTTTATGTGAGAGTGTGTTGCTGCTGTAGTAGGTCGTGCCGTTAAAATAGTTTATAAGTAACATTCATAGAAAGTCTTTAAAGCAGCAGCGGTGTTAACAGCTACAGCAACACTAAGAACAAAATAATAAGAACACAACAACAGCTGTTGCTAAATACATTAAAAGAAAGTACCCAAACGATATAAGCAAAACATGGAAACCCACTTAAGGGAAATATCTTTGCAAAGAAAATTTTATACACTTTTCTATTCACACTTAATTTACGACCTGTCTGCAGCATTTCTGACATATTTTAGCATTTTGCGACATAAAATTCAGTGGAGTCGTTGTTGGTTGGCTATTATATATGTGTGTGGTCTATTACGTTTATTTGCATTACAAATATTTTTGTATATAGCTGTTTTGTATATATTTTCATATACATAAGATAGAGTGTAAATGAAAAATATTTGGATATTGTTCCACCTTTATTCTTGACTTTCGCTTTATGCAAATTATTACTCTCTATAAGCATACTTTTAGGCACTTAAACAACGATTTTTCAATTTAATTAGGAAAACAGTTAGACAATATGCGTAGACATTGGATAAGAAGTTCAATACACATTAATCTGCCAACTGTTGTTTTGTCATATCCGATATCGAGTCATTCAAGTTTTATGAATAACTTTTAAATTTAACAAAATATCTTCACGAAATTGGGCAGAAAATATTATCTCAGGAAAAACCAATATCTTTGAGAAATTTTTTCAGGTCAGATCATCGTAGCACATACCTACCATACAAGCTGACGGATCAGAAGCAAGTTTTGCGGTATTCTGGATTCACTGCAATCGAAGTTTACGCTTATGCTTGTTGATATTTGTCTTGTTATTAGATTAGCTTACATATGTAATTAATACACTGGCTATTTATAAGATTTCAATTTTGATACAGTCTATTAATCAATTTAAGGCTTTCTGATAAACTAATTTTCTGTTTTGTTTTTGCGCTGTTTTCTAAGTCGATCTACTTTATTTACCATGACCTAAGGTAGGTCGAATTCTCCTTCGCATCGTAAATTGTAATTAATCAAAGTGAAAGAACGTTTAGTGGTAAGATGTCAAGATCAGCACAGAAAAGATCAAAAAAGTGGAAATGTCTCTATCACAAAGCATCTGATGGTTATCAATCAATAATATTATAGCTTCGTTCAGAAATTTAATTTGTGAAAAAACTTAAGAACTTTAAACTTAACATAATTGAAACTATTATTCCAATTTGACTTTTGAACGACGGACAATATTGAAGTTAGTTAGCTCAGATGAAACTAAATGGTAATCAGAAGTGGCCAAGTTCTGGTCCTTTTTCGATCAAAGCATGGTTTGGATTGACCATTTGTTGTTTATATCGATTGATATTAAGAGTCTGAAACCTCATAATATAAATCACCCTTTTGATCCCACCAAATACAAAGTGTCGGGGTGATCGACGTGAATTTGCCGTTGCGCCAAATAAAATAAAAACTATTAGAATTTGGATAACAAATCGGATGTGTGTATTTGAGGGTGTGTAATATATGTACATGTATGTTAATAAATACAATTGTGTGGGTTGGTATAATTAAGGGGTTATTTACATATATACAATATAAATATAAGTAAATTAATTAAACCTGATATGGGTACTTATTCCCGCGTTGATTTTCTGATGATTCTGTTGCTGTTGTTGCTCCTAATACTGCTGCTGCTGGTTGTTGTTGTAACTGCTGATGCTGCTGCTGTAAGGTATTGCGCCTGTATATGTCCGTCCGCTCTGGTGATTTGTTTTATTGTGTTTTTTCGTTTTGTTGGGTACTTCGCTGTTATGTTGGCGCTGTTGGGTGTTTTTTGCATTGTCCTCTAATTCGTATTTAGACGAGTTAGGAGGACAATGCAGGGATGTGTTCATTTGGTATGAACATCCCGGCCGCCTTGCAGTGTCTGCGAATAAAAAGATTTTTTAGATCTATTTTGAATTGGGTAAATGAGTATTTTTATCAACGGGTTGGAGGTATACTTTTGGGTTTAAATCGCACAAGCACCGGTTAGAGTCCAACCGAGTGCGGTGTTTTGTGCGATCACGGTGCTGTTATCGGGGTTGAATAGTCCGGGTTTCATCAATCTTGGGTAGATGTCAGCTCCCAGTTCCAACATGATTTGATCGTCTTTCCAGAATTTAGGGTCGGCTAGGACTAAGTGGTCGAACTTCTTAATGATTTCGCCACTTAAGTCACGATTATAGGGTCGGGTCGGTAAATCGTGCGTCAATAGGCAGTTAACTTCGACATGCCAGTCGGAATCAGTTAATGATCCTATGACGACTTTGCATATACGATGCGAGTCGAGGTACGTTTTTGGTAACCGCAATCTCTGCACCAGTTCTGATGCAATTACAGTCACCTTTCGGGTCGGGTTGATTATTGCTCGTATTTTATTCCATTTTCCATCGTGTTTGACTTTGACCATGACTGTTGGTATGAGGGTCGGCTTGGCCAGTAGCGTGGGTAGATCTTTTTGTCTGTGCAATCTTTCTTCGCTCTTTGATGATTTCGTTGGCTCTTTGCAGAACAACCTGGGGTGCCCATGTAGGGTTGAATGGTGTTCCCCATTACACGTGGCACATCGTTTTTTACTTGTGCACTTTTGGGTGGAATGCGATCTGGCCAAGCAATTGACGCAGTACTTGTGTTTATTAACTGCGTCAAACTTTTCATTGATGTTCATTTTGGTGAATTTTGAACAAGTTACCAGTCTGTGGTCTTTTTTACACAATCCACAGGCGACGTGTTTGTGTGTTCGCTTTGATGAACGGCTGATTGCACGCCGAGCCGTGCGATGAGTACTTCCTCGTTCTTCACGAATAGGGGAAAGGCTGATGGTACGTCGGGCCGTGCGATACGTATTTCCACGCTCCTCTCGAATGGGGGAAAGGGTCGCTTTAAAGCGATGTAGGCGTCTTGCCAGGGTTCCTTCGTCGGAGAGTGGGCTGATGCTACGGGTCACGCTGAGCGATCGCACAGTGAGTGTGGGGCTGCTTTGACGGCTGCAAATTGACTTCGTACTTCTTTGAGGGGCCATGTCACTATAAGGAAATAAGATTAATTATTTGGTAAAGTGACTATTTTGGTTATTGGGCGGGTAATTGTTCCCTGAGAGGTACGTATGTCAACTACTCTTGCTTTATTGTCGGCACCGAGATATGTTTTTTCGATGCGACCAAGTCTCCACTCATTTGGGGGTAGAGTTTCTTGACGTATAACTACCATATCGTTAACGTCTATGTTGCGTTGAGGGTATTTCCACTTATATCTTTTGTGGAGTTCTTTCAAATATTCTTCTTTCCATCGCTTGCAGAAGTGTTGATGGAGTATCTTCAGTTTTTGCCATCTTTGTGCGGTGCTTAGATGTGCATCTTCTAAGTTGGGTTCTGCTGGGATTAATAAAGGGGTACCTATTAAGAAATGGCCTGGAGTTAAAGGTTCTAAATTTGTTGGGTCTTCACTTAATGGGCTTAAAGGGCGAGAATTCAAGCAACTTTCGATTCGGGTTAAAAGGGTAGCTAGTTCTTCGAAAGTGAATTTCTGGTTCTGAGACACCTTTTTCAAGTGGCTCTTTAAACTTTTCACTCCTGCTTCCCAGAGTCCACCCATGTGTGGAGCTCCTGGAGGGTTAAAGTGCCAGTTGATGTTTTGGTGTGCTTCGCTAGTTGTTAGTTGAGTTTTCAATGACTTCATGAATTCTCGCCGATCTTTAACTAAAAGTTTAGACGCTCCAACAAAATTAGTACCATTGTCCGAATAGAGATCGGCGGGACATCCGCGCCTGGAAAAGAAACGTGCGAATGCGGCCATGAATGCGTTAGTGGTGAGATCACTTACTGGCTCTAAATGTATGGCTTTGGTTGCAAAACAAACAAATACGCATACATAGCCTTTTGTGATCAAACATGCTCTGCCGGTGTAATTTTTTATGTCATAAGGACCGGCGAAATCGATTCCTGTTGCTGCGAATGGACGGGTTAAGGTGGTACGTTCTGCGGGTAATGCTGCCATTATCTGAGTAGTGTTACGCTTTTTGTGCAAAACACAAGTTTTGCACTGATGAATGGTAGACTTGATGAGGGTTTTCAGCTTCGGTATCCAAAATTCCGAACGCATAAGTCGTAAGACTAGCTGGTTGCCGCCATGAAGGGTTATTAAATGGGTAAATTGGGTGAGTAGTTTGGCTAATCGACTGCTATAGGGTAGTATAATCGGATAACGCTCGTTGTATGATAATGCCGCTGAATTGCTCAACCGACCATTAACTCGCATTATTCCTTTGGGATCGATTAAAGGGTTTAGTGTCAAAATTGTACTTTTTTTGGGTATGCTGATTTTTTGGGTTAAGGCTTCATACTCTTCCTGGAAATACTTCTTTTGGGATAAAATAATTAGCTTCGTGCGGGTAGTGTTGAACTCTTCTGGTGTTATTTCCAACGTTGTGTATGACTGCTGTGATTTATTGGGTGACGCATTCGAACAGAATCTGAACAAATATGCTACAACTCGAATGGCTTTGGGTAAGGACGAGAATCTATCCAGGATATCCTCTTGTGTTGTGTTCACGAAGGTCCTGATTGGCCGGAGTTCCAGTGTTGTATCGCTTGATATTTTGGTAACTGGCCAGTGTTTCGGGTCGAGTGTTAGCCATTGGGGTCCGTGCCACCAGAGGTCATTGTTAACCATTTCCAGAGGTGTGCGTCCGCGAGTAGCTAGATCTGCCGGATTGTCTTGACTTTCGACGTGAGTCCAATTTTCGGTTCCAACCTTTTCTGCGATTGTGGCAATTCGGTGGGATACAAAGGTTGTCCATGTGCATGGGGGTTTGCTAAGCCATGAAAGAACAATTGTGGAATCCGTCCAAAGGTGAGTACGGTATTGGATTATACTTAGTTGGGGTAGGGTCGCATCCACTAGATTCGCCAGAAGAACAGCTCCGCAAAGTTCTAGCCTTGGTAATGATATAGTTTTTATTGGGGCCACACGAGTCTTGGATACCAAAAGGGTTGTCCAGGTATTTGCGTTTGTAGAAACACTGATATATAGGGCTGCTGCGTAGGCTTTTTCAGATGCGTCAGAGAATCCATGAAAATTGATGATCGCGGATGTCGAAAAGTGGGTCCATCGAGGAATTTCAATAAGATTTAAGGAATCGTAGTCCTTTATGAATATTTTCCATCGATGGAGAGTTAAGGGTTTCAAACATTCATCCCAATCGGATTTATCCAGCCAGATCTGTTGCATTATTATTTTTGCGGTGACTACAACGGGGCTGAGCCAACCAGCTGGGTCGAACAATTTTGCTATGATCGATAGTACTTCTCTTTTAGTATACGAGGTTTTATCCTGAATGGGGTTGATGAGAAAAAAGAACGCATCTTTTTTTGCATTCCATCTGATTCCTAGTGTTTTTGTGTTATTGGATTCTGGTAAACTGAGTGAGTTGGTATCCAATAGATGTTCCTGTGGGATTCCAGATAAAACTTTTGGGTCATTTGAGGTCCATTTGCGTAGAGCAAATCCTGCGGACTTCAAGGATGAAGTGAGTTCATCTCGTGCCAATATCGCTGTTGGTACGTCATGTGCTCCTGCAAGTACATCATCAACATACATTCCGTTTCGAAGTATCTCTGCTGCCAGTGGGTGGGTTCCTTGTACATCATCCGCTAATTTAAGGAGGGTACGGATAGCTAGAAATGGAGCACAGTTAATACCAAACGTAACAGTTTGTAATTCAAAGTCTTCTATAGGGTCGTTAGAGGATTTCCTAAATAAGATTCTTTGAAACGGAGTGTGTCTGCTTTCAACGAGTATTTGACGATACATTTTTTGTATATCTGCGTTGAATACGATTTGAAACATTCGCCATTTTACTACTAGGATTACGAGGTCTGCTTGTAGAGTGGGTCCAGTATGTAGTACATCGTTGAGGCTGTTCCTGTTCGAGGTGGGGCATGAAGCGTTGAATACCACTCGGAGTTGAGTCGTTATGCGATCCGGTTTAATGACTGCGTGATGTGGTAGATAATACGCTTTCGTATTATCCGCAGGGTCGTATTCAACTTTGGTCATATGACCGAGTTCCAAATACTCGTTGATGGCCTTGTCGTATTCCGCTTTTATTTCGGGTTTTCTCGACAATGACTTTTCATTTCTAAGAAATTGAGCTAGAGCTATGTGTCTTGAGTTGCCCAATTCTATGTTTTCTGGAGTTTTAAAGGGTAATGTTACCACATAGCGCCCATCTGAGTTTCTGTGGGTCGTATTTTTATAAATTTGCTCACAAACTATATCTGAAGTTGAAGGTAGAGGCTTCCTTGGAACTTCTTCAACTTCCCAAAATTGTGTGAGCAACTTGTCTGGGGTCATCTTATTGAAAAATGACATTATCGAGGGTGATAAGGGTTTTTCTGGTATGGGTCCGGATAAAATCCATCCGAATTCCGTTTCTTGGGCTAGAAGGGTCCCGAGTACATTTTTCCGTACACCACTGAGGATTATTTGTGGGTACAGGTCACTTCCGATCAATATGTCCACTGGTCTGGGTTTATAAAAGTGAGGGTCAGCTAAACTAAAACCGAAATCTGTACCAGTGATGATCGTATTAAGTGAGTGAGTGGGTAAATTATCGGTTAAAGATTTTAAGATAAACGCGTGTGTTGTTATCTTAAACTCCTTTCTTGTCGGTGAACTAAGGGTAAGTTCACAAATTTTGGAGGGTGTTGCCGAAACGGTGTTGTTCAATCCAGTCACTTGTGCATTTCTCCTGAACGTGGGTATGTCCAATTTTCTCTGGAATTTCTCTGAAACAAAAGTGGCTTCTGACCCGGAGTCGACTAGTGCGCGAGCTGTGAATATTTGCCCTTTGTATAAAACTTGGACTACAGCAGTACCTAACAAAATCTGCTTCCCACTAAAGTTTTGAGAGTCTTGAGTTTTAGTGGACTGTAAGAGGGTTGTGTAGGCTTGCGGATTTATATTGGTATTAAGGGTTTGGGAGGTACTACTGGTGCTTGGATCAAGAGGCGGGTTTGAGGCTCTTGATCCTTGCGGGGGGGATTGGGAACGGGTTGGTGTATCCCTATGCAGAAGTGTGTTATGTTTCTTTCTGCATATTCTACAAGAATATTTGCTCTTGCAATCTCTGAAACTGTGAGATAATGCAAGGCAATTGAAGCAATAACCATTATTTTTAATTGTGGTTATTCGGGTCTCAACATTCATTTGTAAGAACTTTGGACATTCTCGAATTGAATGTTGTGTTCTACAAAGCTTACAACTTTCAATGTCTTGAGGCTTTTTTGAAAGGTTGTTGCCTCGAACTGGGTGTGCACTAGCGTGTGAAAAATCCAGGGTCGAAGTTCCGGAAACATTAGCGTGAAATGTGTTGAACTTCCTGTCTTTTCCTTTCCTATAGGATCCACTGTCGGATTGGGTCACTGGAACGGGGTCAGTTAGATTTCCGACTGCTTCCAAAGATTTATATCGATGAGTGAGAAACGCGTCGAAAGTTTTCCAGGATGGTATTTCCGAGTTATCTTCTAGGGCGTCCTCGAATTGATGAAGTAGGGTTTTGGGTAATTTTAATCCGCATAAGAAGATTAAGATGGGGTCCCAGCTACTAGTGTCTATGTACACGTTGTGCAGATTTGTGAGACAATTGTTGACGGTCCTCTGAAGGTGTTTAATCGCGCTTCCACTTTCTTGGGTTGCTTGGGGTAAGTTGAATAAAATCTTCAATTGCGCGTTGACCTGAACTCGTTTGTTCTCGTATTGGGATACCAGGTCTCTCCATGCCATCAGGAAACCATCATTTGTTAAGGGTGTATTTTTAACAATTGCTCTCGCTTCTCCTCGGGTTTTTTGAATCAAATGGAACAGTTTTTCCACGTTGCTGATTTTGTGATTGTTTACGTATATAGCCGTAAACATATCTCGGAATGAAGGCCAGGTTGCGAAATCTCCATAAAATATGTCCGTATCACAAGGGGGTATATGTATTGAGGGTCCTATATCCCGCGATGTATATTCCTCTGAAACTCGTTCCTTTATTACTGGGGTTGGGGTCTTGAGATCATCAATAGCTTTATTAATGGATCCTAAACACTTTAAATATAATTGATGACCTTTTTTAAAATTTTCTTTGATTTTTGCAAAATCAATAGTTTCGCCGGGTTTTTGTGGGGTTCTACGAACGGCATCGTACGACTTGTTTGCCTTGTCGTATATCGCGTTGAGTTCAACCCTTTTTATTTCTAGGGTATAAATAGACTCATCTTCGGGTTGGGTGTCGTAATGTTCCTCAATGTATTCGAACAAATCGGAAATACAAAATTTAAATTCTTCCATTGCTATTAAAAATTCACTTAACCGGGTCGTAATAATTAATTAAATTGAAATAAAACAAATAATAAATTTGAAAAACAATTTCTTTATTTAAGCTTGAATTGGAATAAGTTAATAAGCAACGACTTTATTTTTTTATTTGCTGTTTATATTTTGAACCGCAAAATATAATGAGTGAAATTCCGACGAACGAAAAATTTCCTAATGGGTCGTTTGAAATTTTTCCTACTGGGTTTGTTTTTTTGCTTGCTCACACTGCACTTGCAGTCAACGTTAGTTCGTTGTTAGTTGAGCGGGTAAAACAATAAAACATATGTACGCGTAGGTACGGGTGGGTGCCAAAGCAACGCTATTTGGCTCTCAAAATTTATATGCGTATGTATGTATGTCAACGGGTAAGGTGCAAAGCGGAATATGGCAATAACAAAGTTAGCAAATACTTTGTGCTTAATACCGGTTAAGCAAAAGATTTACTTTGGAATAAAATATTAATTTTGTTTTTGTTTCACTATGCCGTTTTTATTCCGTTTTGCACTAATAAATTTATATTTTAAATAAATTTAAGTTTGAGTACTTACAATTTTTTCCACTTATGTGTTTGCTGTAGTTGAGTAGTTGATAGGGTGGGTAAACTCCTGAAGATCCGAAAGGTGGTTGTTGGGTGGGTGAATTCGTGTAAATCTTTGATGATCCGAAATACTGATCCAAACGCTGATATGGGTGGGTTTATTTTATTAGGCGGAAAATCCGGCTCGAAGGACCAAAATGTCGGGGTTGTCGACGATATATTTGCCGGTGTGCCAAATAAAATAAAAACTATTAGATTTTGGGTAACACTTCAGATGTATATATATATTTTAGAGTGTGTAATATATGTACATGTATGTTAATAAATACAATTGTGTGGGTTGGTATAATTAAGGGGTTATTTACATATATACAATATAAATATAAGTAAATTAATTAAACCTGATATGGGTACTTATTCCCGCGTTGATTTTCTGATGATTCTGCTGCTGTTGTTGCTCCTAATACTGCTGCTGCTGGTTGTTGTTGTAACTGCTGATGCTGCTGCTGTAAGGTATTGCGCCTGTATATGTCCGTCCGCTCTGGTGATTCGTTTTATTGTGTTTTGTTGGGTACTTCGCTGTTATGTTGGCGCTGTTGGGTGTTTTTTGCATTGTCCTCTAATTCGTATTTAGACGAGTTAGGAGGACAATGCAGGGATGTGTTCATTTGGTATGAACACAAAGCATTGCCTTCTTACCGAATCGATCTGTTTGTGCAGTGTACATTAAAATAAATAAATTTAACGCCAGTGACGAATGGATGCAAAATTGTTTTTTTCGTGTCTTTGGAGGAAAATTTCGAAAGCGTTTTTTGGTTTTCTATTTGTCTTATATTTAATTCATGTCGTACCCATTTTCAACACTTTTGGATGTTTCTAAAGATTTCAAGCTGTATGAAAGAGTTGCAATGTATCCGAATATTGGTCAAATTATCGTAACTGCGAGTCCTTAAGTGTACGGGCAATTTTAGCTGCCAAAAATACCGATGTTGTTGACTTAAACTGGAAAATTCAAAAGACGCCGTGAATTATCCAGTGAAATTTCTAAATTCTTTGGAGAGGATTGGTATGCCACCGTATTATTTGCGTCTCAAAGTTGGGTCTGTCGTTATTATGTTTCGCAATCTTCATGCGCCGAAACTGTGTAATGGAACCCGACTGATTGTGATGCACCTATGGAATACAAAGGGCAGAATGCTTGATTCTACGAGTTCCTTTGAGTTCTATTGATTTGCCATTTTAGCTCAAATGGATTCAGTTTCCAGTAAAAATTGCATTTGAGATGACAATCATCATTACATAAGGATAGTCGCTAGAAATGTATGGCATAAATTTGGAACTGCTATGTTTTTGCACGGCCAAAAGTACGTGGCGTGCTCACGAGTTGGAAAACTATCTTCTCTGTACATTTACGCACCGGAACAGAAACCAAAAAATGTTGTTTATCAAGCTGCGTTACATTGAAAAAAAAAAGAAATGATAAATTTGACTTTCTCTTCATTTCAAAACACATACATATGTAATTTCACGCAGGACAACGTCTGCGGTGTCAGCTAGTATACATATAAAAATTAATCGCAAAATGTGTTGCTAAGCGCATAACTCAACAATGCCTGGACCAATTTAGCCAATTCTTTTTTCTAAATGTTCGCTGAGACTCAAAGATGGTTTTTACGACGAGAAAAATTCGAATAATTGCCGGAAAACCCCTGAAAACAGCCCTTTTCTTTTTTCCATACAAACAAATGAATGTTTGTTAGTTAGTAACGGCTAGTGAACGACTGAACCAATCGCGATGAAATTTGCAGAGGTTGTTCGCTGTGGATCGGAAGGTTTTGAAATAAAAAACCATATGCTTTTCTTGAGGAAAAGTTGGAAAAGTGGACAATTCCAAAAAGGAACTTTTTCTCATATAATTTTTGAAGTAAAACTTCTTTAGGCGCGCTTGGCTTGGGGAGTAAGCTGACGAACGCGTAACGAAAAGTGTGATCAGGCAAACGTGAAACGAAAAGTGTGATCAGGCGAACGTGTAACGAAAAGTGTGATCAGGCGAGGCGAACGGTAATTGGCTTGGGGAGTAAGCTGACGAACGCGTAACGAAAAGTGTGATCAGGCGAGGCGAACGCAGAGAACGTATAATATAGAGAAGGCCTCCCGCGTTGCCAAATTTACGACATTTCATTTAAGATATGTACATATTAAAAGACCAAGCGGTCGCGCATATTCACGTACATACATATGTAATTATGTGTGCATGTAAACAAATTTGCAAGAACCAGAGAACTTAAAAGTATAGACAGAGAACATAAAATTTGTTAACATTGTATGTAAGGTCGGAATTCGCCTCGCAATTTTAGCATTGTTTACAATTCTCTCACATATTCTAACCGAGAATATGAAGAGACTCCCAACGAAGAATTTCGTTTTGCTTGTTTATATTTTGTTTCATTTTGACACCGAAAATGTGTACAAAATACATTATGTTCTCTGTCTCACATACGCAAGAATATGAAGAGACATAAATATATGTATGCATGAATATGAATATGAAGACATAAACACATGCATGCATGCTCTTTATGCAAGTTCATATAGGGTGATTTTTTAAGAGCTTGATAACTTTTTTTTAAAAAAAAACGCATAAAATTTGCAAAATCTCATCGGTTCTTTATTTGAAACGTTAGATTGGTTCATGACATTTACTTTTCGAAGATAATTTCATTTAAATGTTGACCGCGGCTGCGTCTTAGGTGGTCCATTCGGAAAGTCCATTTTGGGCAAACTTTTTCGAGCATTTCGGCCGGAATAGCCCGAATTTCTTCGGAAATGTTGTCTTCCAAAGCTGGAATAGTTGCTGGCTTATTTCTGTAGACTTTAGACTTGACGTAGCCCCACAAAAAATAGTCTAAAGGCGTTAAATCGCATGATCTTGGTGGCCAACTTACGGGTCCATTTCTTTTTTCCGAAGTTTTCCCTCAAAATGGCCATAGAATCGCGAGCTGTGTGGCATGTAGCGCCATCTTGTTGAAACCACATGTCAACCAAGTTCAGTTCTTCCATTTTTGGCAACAAAAAGTTTGTTAGCATCGAACGATAGCGATCGCCATTCACCGTAACGTTGCGTCCAACAGCATCTTTGAAAAAATACGGTCCAATGATTCCACCAGCGTACAAACCACACCAAACAGTGCATTTTTCGGGATGCATGGGCAGTTCTTGAACGGCTTCTGGTTGCTCTTCACCCCAAATGCGGCAATTTTGCTTATTTACGTAGCCATTCAACCAGAAATGAGCCTCATCGCTGAACAAAACACGCGCACGAAACACATTTCGAACCGAACACTGATTTTGGTAATAAAATTCAATGATTTGCAAGCGTTGCTCGTTAGTAAGTCTATTCATGATGAAATGTCAAAGCATACTGAGCATCTTTCTCTTTGACACCATGTCTGAAATCCCACGTGATCTGTCAAATACTAATGCATGAAAATCCTAACCTCAAAAAAATCACCCGTTACATATGCATACATATTTACGCACGTTGGAAGGCGAAGCTGTTACAGCGGCAAGGGAAGCGGTAACAATCGGCGATCGTTTGTTAGTTTCTTTCGCGTCTCGTCGCGTCAATGCTTCGACAGATTGATGTGCTGAACACATAGAACGCGACAGACTGCAAGCGCCATCTGAATCTGATATTGAAATACACACATTCTTAACGACACAGTTATTTAGACAGCTGCACAACTACATAACTGTGTCCATAAGAACGTGTGTATTTTAATATTTGACAGATGTCGCTTGCAGCCTGCCCCGCTCAATGTGTTCCGGGCGTGACTCTTTGAGTTTCGGCCATTGATTGTCCGTGACAACGGAGATGCGAAAGATGCGTGCGACACTTGTTATTATGAATGTATGGACATATGTATGTGGCTCGCATTTGTTTTCGTAACATACAGACATATGTGCCAAAGAAATAATATACATATGTATGTATGTATGTATGTATGTATATGCCATAGAAATTCTATTGGTACAAATATGGAAATGATAACGAAATAATGCGAATATGCACATTTCATGAAGGTCATCAATTTTCTTTGAAGAAATGAAGTTCATTTTGCACATCTTCACTTTGTAATAGTGGAAATAAATATAATTTATTTGAAATATTACTTTATTTAAATAAAAATAAAGAGAAATAAAATTAAAATAATTTTTCCCGTGTTTTGGACGATGGAACAAACATGATAATGGTAGTTGTTTACATGTCGCCCAATAACACAGTTAATAAAATCATAAAGTTTATATACAGAAGACTTATGATTTATAGTCGAGTAGGTTCTGAAGAACTAGGAGAAAACTATCATACGTTGCCACTAATCTTAGCAAGAGATTTCAATATCAATTTCGCATCCGAAGATGGACAACTCTTGAGAAACTTTCTACGAGATAAATTAGAATTACAAATGAATAATGACCGTAATGAGCCAACTATAAGACATGGAACAACAATCGATGCAATTTTTTCTAGATTTCTGTCTAATTTTAATTCTAAAATATATGTATCGTATTTCTCGTATCATAAACCTATTGTCTCGGTTTTACAATCAACCACAGTAATTACTGATGTACCCAATAATGAAAATAACGAATAAAACAAAAATATTAATTTACTAATGAAAACATAAAATAAATTTAAATATTTGTAGGAAATAAATACAGGGTAGGCCATTTAAAGTTGACCCATTTGTTTCTAAAAAAAAAAGAACAAAAGAAAACAATGTTTTTTGTTCATTTCAAAAATAATTTATTTTGGTCCAAGGGGATTTGTTTCAGCTAATATTTAAAAATTAGATCGCGTAAATGGGCACCTTTAGCTTTGACAGCTAAATGCACTCTTTTTTCGACATTTTCCATGACTTTGGCCAATGTTTCGGATGATATGGCGGCTGTTTCACGTCGAATGTTGGCTTTCAGTTGAGCTAAGGTCTTTGGCTTATTAGCGTATACCTTGGATTTCAAATAACCCCACAAATAAAAGTCTGGTGGCGTCAAACTGGTGATCTCGGTGGCCAGTCAACATCACCATTTTTCGGATATCAATCGCCCGATGGCCCATTTGCCAAAATTAAGACGTCGCGGATAATCAGCTGGGTTTAGTTTTTGTGCCATTTGAATTTTATATGGAAACATCTTCAAATCTTTATGAATTATGCGTCGGAGAGTGGTGCGAGAGATGTCTAATTCCTGAGAGCGGCGATAACTCGATGTCGATGGAGTCTCCTCAATACTGGCTCGTACAGCTTCGATATTTTCATCAGAACGTCTTGTGCGTTGTCTGGATGCATGACTGGCATTACTGAGATTACCGGTGTTAACAAATTTTGCGTATAAAGACTTAATTGTGTTCTTAACTGGAGCACTTTTCACACACTCTCTTTTTTTTTGTTTTGGTTTTTAATTATTTCAATCGTTCAAATTTGTGGTTTGCTTTCTTTATTCCGGCTATTCCAAAAAAAAAAATTATTGAAAATTATTCAGTGAAAACTTTATGTGTGTTTCACATAAAGTATTCAATTGCAGATTGAAATTTATTACAATGTGGTTTATGGACCTTGCGGACATCATAATTCCACTTCGGTTTGTATGTCTTACAATAAATGCACGAAACACTACCCATGTGGTTTTCTTTCGGAAACACAAACTGGAAATGATGGATAACCACTCTATTGGCGTCGCTCACCAAACGCAAATGGCAGAACATTCAGCATTCAATTTAGCAGAGTGAATATCGAAGTTGACAACACATGTATTGTACTATATTCACCATTATTGTCTAATTCATATTTAAAGCGCATATCAATGTTGAGTATTGCAGTTTAGTGTAATCGATAAAATTCGTTTGTAAGTACGTCACCAAAAAAAGCAACATGGCGGTTATTGGCCTTGAACGTGATGCGATCAACAAATATGAAATATCAAATGCAAATACTTTTGCAATTCATGAACGTTTCCTGACTGCTGTGCGTCTCGCATTGACGAGTTTTTTTCTCAAGTTTCGTCTGTGATCCGTTTGCGAGAACATTGCTTTATTCGAAAATATCTTGATATTATACATGGAATGCATCGTCGAAGAAATAGTTAGACAGAAAGCAAGGCCAACCAGCATATGGACATCCAGGTGCGTTCTCAACTAATGCATTAGGATGAATTTACACAATCCACCCGAAAAAACGCTTCTACCTTCGGTTTCTATTGATTAATGTACGCGGTTAAACTACACTTGAGTCATTGCATAGTGTGAATGGTAAGAGTACGATGTGTGCAACTTTTTGAGAAGCATGCAAGCAATTACAATTGCTGGAACATGATAATCAATGGAATCAAACGATGGACGATGCGTTACAAACTTCGAATGCAATTGAATTTCGCACAATTTCCGCGATGATCATTTCGACATATCAGTCTTCAAATCCACTTCAATTACGGGATACGAACAAAAACGACATTGTTGAAGACACTTTACATCGTATTCGCTAAGAATTGGAAATGGGTCAATTCCGGTTGATACTTCCAGTGGTTTGATATCAATTCTAACGTTTATCAACTTACGAAAGATTAACTCATCACGAATGTTCGGAAATTGGACAAATTATCGTAACTACGATTTCTTAAGAACACGCGCAATGTTAGCTGCCAAAAATATCGATGTTGTTGACTTAAACTGGAAGATTCAAAATCATATTCCGGGAGACTTGCACTCATACAAATCGATCGAATGTCTTGACAATGAAGACCATGCCGTGAATTATCTAGTGGAATTTCTAAATTCTTTGGAGAGGCTTGGTATGCCACCGCATCATTTGCGTCTCAAAGTTAGGTCTGTCATTATTATGTTTTGCAATCTTCATACGCCGAAACTTTGTAATGGATCAAACTGGTTGTGACGCAGCTATCGAATATCGGCAGAATGCTTGATTCTACGAATTTCTTTAAGTTCTAACAATTCGCCATTTCAGTTCAAACGTATTCCGTTTCCAGTGAAAATTGCATTTGAGATGACAATCAACCGGACACAAGGATAATCGCATAACGAACAGATATACGTGGCGTGCTCACGATTTGGAAAACCATCTTTTCTATACACCTGAACAGAAACCAAAAAAAGTTGTTTATCAACTGCGTTACATTAAAAAAAATTAAAAGATAAATTCAACTTTGTTTTCATTTCAAAACACATAATTTTACGCAGGAAAACGGGTGCGGGGTAGTTAGATATAAAACTGTAATTTATCACAGTGGATCGCCGTATCAACGGGCACCTGTGGCCAAAAAATGTTGAAAAATAGGGCGTGGCCTCGCCTTAATAAATTTAATGTACACATTTCTCAAACCATTAAAGAAATAACAAATAAATCGTTAATGTGAAAATGCTTGAAATCGGAAGATGACCCCACCCACTTCCCATATAACAATAACTAATTACGCCAGAAACAATATGTTTTACATTCAAGATGGTATGAGAAGTCTTTATGGAAATTAATAAGAAAATTGGACGATGGGTTTGTCACCGCTCATTTTGGTTAAATCACATATCTCGCGACAGGATCTATATTTACCCAATACGCCACTCTGAAATTTAAATTATTACAGAAGGTTAAGATTTTACGGTCTGTCGGTTAACTTTCGGAAACATTTTTATCCCTTATTTCTAAATCTTTATTAGGCCAACTTTTTATATGTCAGCAAAAAACGAAAGGAGTATAAGTGTCCTGAACTACATATTTTGACAGTAGCTAAAAGTTTAAAATACATCAAAAATTTTTAAATTTATATTCCAAGATTTTTTGAAAAAAGTAAAACTGTATATTTCCGTTGCGTGGTAAAAATCAATCAATCAATACCGAAATCATACAAAAAATACGAATTATAAGGAAAAATGTAGCTAAATATTTTTTTTTATTATTTGGCTCCTTACGATGTTTTAATGCCTATAACTTCATTTTCTCATAACCCGGACAGTGTACAGTATTTGAAAATTATAACGGAATTTTAAATAGGGAATTCGGAGTCAGTGGCCGGAACTTTAAGAGCGCTACACCCAATTTCTGATCGACATAATCATCCTGTCAGATCAACAATTGAGGAAGAAGCAAATCAGTCTCCCACACGTTTTCCTGAAGCGTTGAGCAACTCTTTGAAGTCGTTGTGCGAATTTTGTGAAAAGCTCCTTACCTACATCCTTACAAGATCAAATTGACGCAAGAATTGAATCCGCTTGATCGCCAGAATAGTCGTATGTTCGTGAATTGGATAACCGAATATTTTTGGACCGAATTGGATGATATGGACTTGCACAATTCCCAAACCGTTTTTGTTTTATTTGAAAAAAAAACTTTTGTAGCGTTTTTATTGAAAATAGTATTACAAATATATTTAGATGAAAATATAATTTTTTCTAGGTCTTATTTTATGAAAATCTCTTTAATCCTTATTATTGCTTAATTTGAAAAGTTTCCTCAGTTAATGTCATGTCAGCCAGCGCTGCTACTGTTGTGAATTATTATTTGCTACTTTACGCTACGCTAAACTTTCACCAGCTCCTTGTTGTCTCCTAGGAAAACATCAAATTAAGCTTTGTCAAGGATCCGCTCAACACAACCATAGCAGAGCACAACACAAGCATTTGTGAACAATCAACAAAGAGAAAAGTAAATGTATGCACTAAAATATCCCTTGAAACGCAAGCTTGAAAAACTCAAAGGAAATCCCCACGGTTCTAATTAAGCTTCTACCGCGGTGCTTCCACTTTCGAAATAAAAGCGTTTGAGCGACACAGTCGTCGGGTCCGCCAACTTGTTACTATCTTTAATCACATTGAGCAATAGTTAAAGCGCAGGTCGGAAATTTTGGATACTCTTGAGCTCAGTGTTCAAGTGTTCAACCTCAGCGGTGTTACGGATCCACACTGGAATGAAGTCCTGCTACAACAGCAACAATCGAAATTTTGTTACGCGAACTTCTGCTTGCTTGTTCCACATTTCGGTCGGTAGTCTGTTAGAGCACTTTTGCCAAGCGAAAGAGCGATGGTTGTTTTTGGGTGACTGACCGTTTGACTACTTTGGTCGCATTCTGATAATTCTAAAACTGATACTGATACTGCGATGAATAAATGGGAAGTTATATACTCGTAGCACCTCTTTACGAAGGTGAAACATCTGCTTCACGAAAATACTTATTTCACTGATTCGGTTTAATTGATTCCATTTGACACATGCTCAACCAGGTACTAAACGAATAAGAATCAAATTTTAAAATTTTCAAATTGTTTCAGTTCATTACTTTGTCAGATAGCTTGCAGTTTTACAGCCAAATAAGGAAAAATTATTAATTATGGAAGCAATTAATTAACCAAAATATTTTAACCAGCATGGCTATAACACCATATTGCACTTTAGAAAGTTCCTTCTAAAGCTGGGTAAGCGTGAGGAGGTTGAGGTAAATTTACGAAGCTTGTTCGTATCTACCGTAGGCCATTTAAAGTTGACCCATTTGTTTCTAACAAAAAAGAACAAAAGAAAACATTGTTTTTTGTTCATTTCAAAAATAATTTATTTTGGTCCAAGGGGATTTGTTTCAGCTAATATTTAAAAATTAGATCGCGTAAATGGGCACCTTTAGCTTTGACAGCTAAATGCACTCTTTTTTCGACATTTTCCATGAACTTTGGCCAATGTTTCCGGATGATATGGCTGCTGTTTCACGTCGAATGGTGCTTTCAGTTGAGCTAAGGTCTTTGGCTTATTAGCGTATACCTTGAATTTCAATTAACCCCATCAAATCAAAGTCTGGTGGCGTCAAATCTGGTGATCTCGGTGGCCATTCGACATCACCATTTTTCGATATCAATCGCCGGGGGGGGGGGGGCCGGAGAATTAATGCGTCGCGGATAATCAGCTGGGTTGAGTTGTGGTGCGAGCTGTATTTCACGTCGAAACATCTTCAAATCTTTTAGAATTATGCGTCGGAGAGTGGTGCGAGAGATGTCTAATTCCTGAAAGCGGCGATAACTCGATGTCCGATGGAGTCTACCTCAATACTGGCTCGTACAGCTTCGATATTTTCATCAGAACGTCTTGTCGTTTTGTCTGAATGCATGACTGGCATTACTGAGATTACCGGGTTTCACAAATTTTGCTTATAAAGACTTAATTGTTGTTCTTAACTGGAGCACTTTTCAC